>NW_024355205.1:2370868-2531520 GCF_902729225.1 Pteropus medius | reverse complement strand
GGAGGGAAGGAGGGAGAGAGGGAGGAAGGAGGGAAATAGGAAGGAGGGAAGGAAGATAGATATAGATTTTTTTACAAATAAAATCAATTTCTGTAATAGGCTAACATTATTGAGAGAATGTTGAAAAATGACCACGAAGAAAATCTTGGAATAAATCAAGACTTGAATGAGGACTACTTTTACCATTGTTTAATGCTAGGAAGACTGGTAGAATTTAGACAGGGCACAGAACAAGTACTATGAAGTAAAAGGTGCTTAATATTTTATTTAATTCTAATGCATATTATACCATACACATCATCAGCTAATTGATGGAAAATAAAAAGAGCTAGAAATATATAATAGCTAACAGCATTTTAATTTATACTGTCAAGTCATAAACTGAAATGTTGTATCTGTGATTGTGAATATCCACACTTGCATAATTATTTGAAATAGTCAGCAGTACTAGAAAGCATCACAAACAAAAAAAAATCTAGCTATAACATGCACACTCATATACTCTTTGTTTACTTTGTATAAAGGATATGTTATTTTACTTTTGGTCTCTATTCTTTTCACGTGAGTTTTACACTTGGTTTGCATAAGTATCATTGCTCAGTGAGAAACAATTCTACTTTGCCTATGAATTCAAAAACTGCTCTATCAGTGTGTGCGAGGGTGGTAAGATTCGTGCAACAAGACCACAGATGTATAGATTAGAGTTTGTCTTCTCTTCCTCCTTCAACCTACTGTCTAGTAAAGGTGTTAATTAACATTGAAATGACCATATGCTTAGTACAGCCAGAAGAAGCAAGAAGAGAAAAAGAACGAATAAAGTGTCTGCTCCTGAAAATTCAAGTGTTTGCTAGGCCCTACAGACAACCTAATAAAAAAATTAGTGGCAAATATCAATTATTAAATCACAAATTAAAATTATATAAGTGTATGGAAAGCTAATCAACCTTGCCAATGAAAAATGAAAATTAAAAACAATGAGATACAATTTTTGTCCACTAGATTGGAAAAATTTTTAAAGACTGAAAATATTCAGTGTCAGCAATAGTGTGGAAAAATGGGCATTCTCATAAAATGCTGGTGGCTAGATAAATTGGTACAATTTTGTATAGAATAGTTTTGCCTGCAGGTAATGAAAACCTAGCTAACAATGGATTAGAGAAATCGTGCTTATTTTTTAAACATAAAAACTCTCTGGAAAGATAGAAGCTGTTGGCCTCAGTTCAACTGCTCTCTTTTAATTGTCCTGCCCCATCGTTTCAGAGTTGAGTCTTTTTATTTCCAGGCATACTGACCAATGATGGAGAGATGGCTGCTTCAGCTCCTGACTGCTACATGCAAATACCAAGCAGGAAGAAAGTCCAAGGGCCAAAGGACACTGGTTTCTGAGGCTCTGCCTTATCATTAAGAAGAAAATCATTCAGCAGTCTTCCCTTTGAGTCTCATTGACCAGAACTGAGACACATGTCTACTCCTAGACCTAAAACTGTTGAAGAACTTTAAGGATACACAAGGCCTACCTTTCCCAACAGAAAATAACTCTAGAATGGGGCATGAATTTGTGTCAGTCATAGATTTTTGTATGACATTTTGGTAGTATCTGCCGAAATTTAAATGTATAAATCTATCACAGTATAATATTTCTTCCAGGAATTTAGGCCACACATACTTCCAGAAATACCGTGCAAAAAGATAGCTGTCTGTGTAAGTACTTCTGAAAGTATTTTCATGTGTGTATATGTATGTACATCTGTATATCTTTGCATACAACTTCTGGAAATAAATATATTCATACCAACATAATTAACAAAAAATTTTAAATAACATAATTTAAATGTCAATTAACGTATGTTAAACAGTAGAGGATCAGGCACAATAAGTGCTAGATTAATATTCAATGTCATTTTTGGTTTTGGTGTAAATTTTTTTGTTCTGTTTATTTCATCTCTGTCAATAGAAGGTTGGTTAAATTTTGTAGCTAACCACATGTTGAAATACCATGTAGTAATCAAAAATAATCCAGATTTACATTTGCTAACATTGAAAGACATACAAGATATATTATTCAGAAAAAAGTAATACAATTTTCTTAATAGTAATGCAATTTTTTTTCTTAATATCTTATTTTTCTATTAAAAAGCAAGGAAAAATAAAGATAAGGTATATAATTGGGAAAGGGAATTAACATTTCAATATTGTTATATTTTTTAAACAAGTAAAATTACTTTTTTATTCCTCGATAATTTTAGATTTCCTTTTCGTTTTTAATAAATATAATTTGTTTTGTATTTAACCTGCTTAGAATTCTTAGCATTTCTTGAATATATACCTTGATGTCATTAATCAATTATGGAAAATTCTTAGCCAATATCTCTTTAAATGATAGTACTGTATCATTCTCTCTTTTCTCCTCTGGCACACCAAACATGCATTATACCTTTCCACCATATCTTATATGTCACTTTACATTTTTCTGCATTTTCTATTGTTTTATTTTTTTGTGCTTTGATTTGGATATTTTCTTTTGTTTTAGCTTTAAGTTTACTAATTCTGTCTTTAGCAGTTTCTAATTTGTTGTTAATCTATTGAGTTTGTAGTTTTAGATATTATATTTTTCCATTCTAGAATTTTCATTTGATTCCTTTCTATAGTTTCCCTCTAGAATTTTCATTTATTTATTTTAATATCTTGGACAAATATTATGCATTGTGAAGTCTCCAAAAACTCTATTATCTGTATCTGGATATCTATTTCCTGGTTTGTTTCTTGATTTTTGGTCAAGTCTTATCCTTTCACATACCTGATTATTTCTGATTAAGATCCACATATTTTATATTAAAAACTGTAGAGATTTTTTGAGATTCTCAATAACATTATATTTCTACAGAAATATTTAATTTTGCTTCTAGAAGGCTGCTATACTAGCTGAACTAGCAATACAAGATTCAATTTCCTGACCAGAAATTGAGATGATGTAAAGTTGGGCTTGACTCTCTATAAGGAACATTTTGTTCCTAGTCCTCTTTACTTTTACCAACCAAAAGTCTGGAATACTTACGACACTCCTTCCACATTGGTGGACCTTGAACTTCAGTTTTTGTAACCTCATTCCCACTATAGCCTGTGAATCTCTTGAGAGCTCTGCTCAACTTCTCAACCTTTCAATGTAGCTTTAGAAATTGGCAAATGCTTTGAGGAATCGACTCTCTAGGCTTACCTTCTTTTTCTGGTCTCAAGTGCATAAATGGTTGCTCTCCAGTTTTTCTAGCTGTTTTCAGTTAGAGGGTTTGTGAGAAACAAGCTAATATACCACCAGCAAAGTATAAGTCATAAGCAATATTTTTAAATTAAAAAAGTTTAAAAACCCCACAAAATATCAAAATGAGAATGAGAAATTCTGATGGGAATTCCAGACTTAGCAATTATATTCTAGGAATTAGAACCCAGAAAAGTGAGGGGAGCCACTATGTACATACAATGGTAAAAATGTGAACCTGGTTGTCTTCAGGATACTCTTGATCTTAAGGTTAATCTCATTAGAAACTAAGATCTAAGAAAAAGTATCAAAGTGACTAAATAGTAGGAAAAAGAATGAAATTTCTAGGTTAAAATATCAACATGAAGGCAGACCAATAATCTTCCCTTAATGCTATTAATATAGGCTGTTGAACAAATTACATTTTTTTAACAATTTATCTGGTATATTGTACAAATGTTAACAAATCTTAGCTAGTAAAAATTTTATAGCAAAATAACTGTCAGAAGCAACCAAGAAAAGAAAGGACAAATAAACTTCCAAAAAAAATGGTAACCAAGAAACTGAAAATTCTTCTGTGACTTCACATCTTCTGACCCTACATTTACCTCTCAGAAGTCATATCAGTGAATAAAATATTACAGAATCCTGAAAATTCTCACTAATATCCATTTCCCAATTTAGGTAAGCCCAGACTGGCAATAAGTAGGCGATTCAGGGGAAATTCAAGTGAAAAAATTATTAATGAAAGCATCTCCCTAATATTACAGAATTTCAGCAAATGCAAGAAAAACCACCATAGCTCATTTGTTAGGATTATATACCTAATGGAGAATCCCAAGGTATCCCATAAAAGGAACAAAGTACACCTCCTAAATAGGATTGACCTCTGATACAGGACACTAAATACAATCTTGGAAGAAAGAACAGAGTTTACGCAATCTATAAAGTCTGCAGCAAAAGTCTCTCCAAAATTTCCCAACTAATTTACAATCCTCAGTCCCCACAAACTACAGAAAAACAAATAAAACTAAAATATTGCTACCCTTAAACTATAGGTTAAAGGGGAAGCCACATTAGTACATTGGTATCAGATGAATTAGAAATATTGTTAACCAGTTCATATTGTATCAGAAAAAATTAAGTCTGGATAGAATGGCCCACTATAACCATGAACGAGAGAAAAAAAACAATAATAAAAGAAGTCATAAAACAAAGGACAGAAGATAATGTGTCTCACGTTATAGAAAAGTTTTAAAAGAACATGAATTTAATAAACTAAGGACTCAAAATTAAAACAATAAAACTAACGTAATAAGAAGGAACAAAAAAATTTGCAATGTTAGCTTCTCAGCTCCCTCCCCCACTCCATTCTAGGCCTCGAAGTTTTTTCTCTGGACATTTAGATTCAGTGCCTATATGCACACTGATTTATGACTGCTGAAACCATCACCACCACTCCATCACCCCAGCTTTCTTCCCTGTTTTGATTCCCAGAATGATAGCATTCAGATATTTATTCTCCAGAGGGAAAAGGGAAGAATTGGAACACTAATCAGTCCAAGAGGACATATTTAAAGATGCTGATATTTGGAGGTTCTCACAAAAGCCTACTCATGCCACCCTATAATGAAGTTCAAATACAATAAACTCAACTGATAAACTCAGTGCTTCTAGTCAGCTTTTAGTAACTCATCATAAATAGACAACCCAGAATCATCAGAACTTAAGGAAACCCTCTAACATGAAAATAGAGCCAAAACAAACAAACAATAACAAT
Organism: Pteropus medius; assembly: GCF_902729225.1. Classification (NCBI taxonomy): domain Eukaryota; kingdom Metazoa; phylum Chordata; class Mammalia; order Chiroptera; family Pteropodidae; genus Pteropus; species Pteropus medius. The sequence continues at coordinate 2,526,487 of NW_024355205.1, read as the reverse complement.
GAAAAAGAAAATAAAAAGGAAAACCTCAAACTGGCCATAGCTAACATCATACTCAATGGTTAAAGGTTGAAAGGTTTTCCTCTAAGATCAGAAATAAAACAGGAGTGTCCACTCTCACTATTCTTCTGTTGATAAGCTAGAGCTGGTGTATTAAATTAAGAACATGCAGATTATGACCGGCTAAATGAGGAGACACAAGCCACTCACAAGGAGGTGACAGGTAGCTCTCTCAGAATCTGAGCGCCCACTTTGGGGAAATGAAGCCCTCAAGATCATTTTGATTGAAGGCATAGTATGTTACACTCATGCAAAGAACATAGAGACAGAGGATCCCAGAAGGGAGAGGGCACAATTGAGGTAAGGGAAGGGCAGTCCTCTTTTCCAAATTCTGAGCAAGCAGGAGATAGAGAGCAAGGTAGCAAGCACTTATTACTTATAAGGTGTTTGGAAGGAGGTCACTATGTTTTGTGGGCTTCACTCTAAGTGGTTATTTTAAAAAATGCCCTGGGAAAAGTAAAGCAGGAACTCATGGCGGACATCCTAAACTCAAGTCTTTATGTAAATGTCCTGAGTCTGGGTGTGAGCAGTGTTTTTTTTTCTTTTCTTTTCTTTTCTTTTCTTTTCTTTTTTCTTTTCTTTTCTTTTCTTTTCTTTTCTTTTCTTTTCTTTTCTTCTCTTCTTTTTTCTTTCTTTCTTTCTTTCTTTCTTTCTTTCTTTCTTTCTTTCTTTCTTTCTTTCTTTCTCTTTTTCTCTCTTTCTCTCTTTCTCTCTCTTCTCTCCCTCTCTTTCTTTTTTCTTTCTTTCTTTTTCATCATACTATAATATGCCTGGACAGCAACTCAGGAAAACAAAGTTGTTTTCCTCAAAAGTTGTTTTTCTTATCACAGTTCCTATTCAACAAAGTACTAAAAGTCCTAGGTAGAGCAATCAGGCAAGAAGAAAAAAATGGAAGGCATCAGAATTAGAAAGAAATAAAATTGTTTCTATTTGCAGATGTTATGTTTTTATATACATAAAATCCTAAACACTCAACCAAAAAAATGGTTAGATCTAATCGATGAATTCAGTAAATTTACAGGATACAAAATTAACATGCAAAAATTAGTTGCATTTTTATACACTAACAATAAATTTTCTGAAAAAAAATTATTCGGTTTATAATAGCATCAAAAACAATAAAATATTTAGGAATAAATTTAACTAAAGTGGTGAAAAATCTCTATTCTGAAAACTACAAGACATTGATGAAAGAAATCACAGAAGATACAAATAAATAGAAAGACAGTTCATGTTTATGCATTGAAATAATTAATATTTTATAAATGTCAGTACTACCAAAAGCCATCTATAGATTCAATGTAACCTTTATCGACATTCCAATGGTATTTTTTTGTAGAAGTAAAAAAGCACTTCTAAATGTATATAGAACCAAAAAAACCCTGAATAGCCAAAGAAATCATGAAAAGAAGAGAAAAGCAGGAGACATCTCATTTCTTGATTTCAAGTTATAATATAAAGCAATAGTCATCAAAACCAGTATGATATTGACATAAAAACAGACATATAGACCAATGGAACAGAATCAAGAGCTCAGAAATAAACCCAAACATATACAGTCAACTAATATTTGACAGGGGAGCCATGAACACTCAATGGAGAAAAGATAGTCTCTTTAATAAATGGTGCTGAGATAATTGGATATTCAAACATAAAAGGATGAAACTGGACCCATATCTTATACCACTTACAAAAATTAACTTAAAATGGATTTAAGCTTTTTAATTTAAGCCTTAAAGTCATGAAACTCCTTGAAGAAAACATAAGACAAAAGCTCCTTGACCTGGGTATTGGTAACGATTTTTTGGATATGACACCTAAAACACACACACACACACACACACACACACACACACACACACACACGCACACACACACACACACACTCAAAAATAAACAGGTGGGACTATATCAAATTAAAAGGCTTATACACAGCAAAAGAAATTATCAACAAAGTGAAAAGACAGCCTACAGAATAAGAAAAACTATTTGCAAACCATATACCTGATAAGAGGTCAATACCTAAAATATATAAAGAACTCATATAACTCAATAGCAAAACAAAACAAAACATAACAACTAAAAAATGGGCAAAGCACCTGCATAGATATTTCTTCAAAGAAGACATACAAAAGTCCAATAGGTACATGAAAAATTCTTCAACATCACTAGTCATTAGAGAAATGCAAATTAGAACAACAATGAGATATCACTTCACAGCTGTGAGAATGGCCATCACCAAAAGACGGGAGATAAATGTTGGTGTAGATGTAGAGAAAAGGGAACTCTTGTGCACTGTTGATGGAATTGTAAATTGGAAAACAGCCACGATGGAAAATAGTATGAAGGATCTTTAAAAATTTTAAAATAGAACTATTTAAAAATGATTCAGCAATTCCACTTCTGAGAATAAATCTAAAGTGAAACAAACAAACAAACAAAAAACACTAAATCAAAAAGATAGCCATATCCTCATTTTCATTACAGTATTATTTACAATAGCCAAGACATAGAAACAACTTAAATGTTCACTGATGATTGGATAAAGAAGTTGGGGTATTTCAGTTGACTCGAACAACGTGGGAGTTAGAGACCCAACACCCTCTCTCTTCTGTGATGTCAAAAATTCATGTTTAACTTTTGACTCCCCTAAAACTTCAGTCAGCCTTCATTATCCACAGAGGATTCATTCCAGTACCCCCAATGGATACCACAATCTACACGGGCTTAATTCCATTATAGAAAAAGGCATAAAGTAATGCAATACTGCTGGCCCTCTGTATCCATGGATTCCCAATCTCATATAGAAGATATTCTTTTGAGTATCCATGGATGTGAAATTTTGAGATATGGAGAGCCAACTGTACATTTATTGAAAAGAAATTTACGTATAAGTGGACCCACACAGTTCGAACCTGTGTTGTTCAAAGGTCAAATGTATATACAACGGAATATCATTCAGCTATTAAAAAATGAGAAAATTCCACCATTTGTGACAACGTAAATGAGCCTTGAAGGCCTTGTGATAAGTAAAACAAGTCAGACAAATATAAGTACTGGATGGTCTCACTTATATGTGGAATCTGGGGGAGTGGCAGGGAGCCAATCTTATAGTAAAAGGATCAGACTTTTGGTTACCAGGGACAGAAGGTGGCGGGGGACAGAGGAGGAGAAGCAAGAAAATTGAAGGATGGTGGTTAAAGGTACAAACTTGCAGTTATTAGATAGACGGGTGCTGGGAATGTGATGTACAACATGATGAGTACAGCTAACACTGCTGTATGATACATAATGAAGAGAATAGATCCTAAAAGTTTTCATCACAAGACTTTTTTTCTTCTTTTCTTCTTACTGCATCTATATGAGAAGATGGATGTATCTATATGAGAACTTACTGTAGTAGTCATTTCACAATATATGTAAATCCAACCATCATGCCATATGCCTTAAACTTAAACAATAATGTATGTCAATTATTTCTCAATAAAACTGGGGAAAAAACTATGAAGGAAAAAATCTTCAAAACTGGTACTTCTAATATCTCCTGAGAGATAAGGAAAGATAAGCCATACCTGAAACAAAATTATAATATTCCTTAAAAAAGAGTTTCAAAGAATCAGGAAAAAAAAAAAAAGCTTTTAGAAATGAATAAATTGAAATAAAAACTGAAAACTCAGTAGATGATTTGGAAAATATAATTGAGGAAGTTTTCTATAAAGTAGTATAGAAAGACAAAGAGATTGAGAGAAAAGGTAAGAAAATCAGAGGCCAATGCAGGAATCTAACACCATAATAATAGGAGCTTCAGAAAGAAAATAAAGACAACTGAGCAGAAGTCATCAATAAAGTGATTTAAAAATATGTCATAGAACAAAAGGACATATACTACCAGATGAAAATTATGTTATAAAAAAAATTCTCATAAAAATGGACAGTGTCTAAATAGACATTTCTCCAAAGATATACAAATGGTCAACACATACATGAAGAGTCTCATTGTTATTTGCCATCAAACAAATACAAATCAAAACCACAAGATATGACTTCACACTTAATAGGATGGGTAAACTCAGAAAGACAGACAATAATAAGTGTTGACAAGGATACAGAGAAATTAGAACTCTCATGCATTGCTGATGGGAATGTAAAACAGTATAGCTGCTTTGGAAAATAGTCTAGCAGTTCTTTAAATGGTTAAGCATAGTTACCATAGTAATTCCAATTCCACTCTTAGGCATATACACAAGGGAATTGAAAACACATATTTACACAAAAACTTATACCTGAATTATACACTATTTACGCTAGCCAAAATGTGGGACAACTCAAATGTCCATCAGTTGAGAAATAGATAAAGTGGTATATCCATACAATATACTATTATTTAGCAATAAAAAGAATGAAATACTGATATATGCTACAGCATGAATGTATCTTGAAAACATTATGCTAAGTGAAAGAAGCCAGTCACGAAAGGTCACATGATGTATGATTTCATTTATGCAAAAGTTCTAGAATAGTCAAATCCATAGAGACATATAGAGTAGATTAGTGAATGCTTAATACTGGGAGTTTAGGTTGAAGAAATGGGGTGTTAGTACTAATAGGTATGGGGTTTCTTTTGAGGTTAATAAAAATATTCTAAATTTGATTGTGATAACAATTGCTAAATATACTAAAAACCATTTAGTTGTACACTTTAAATGAATTGTATGGTAGTTAAATTATATCTCATTAAAGTTGTTTATATGTCAACTAGTGCTTACTTTAGCAACACACATACTATATGTGAACTATATTTCATTGAAACATTTTTTTAAAAAGCATTGACTAGATTTCCAGTATAATGAATAAAATAGATGCAGACAAGGCACATTGTTGCCACATTTCAGAATACCAAGGACAAAATGAAGAATCTATAGACTTCCAAAGAAGAAACTGATTAAATACCAAGAATCAGAAATGTAAATGGTCTCAGACTTCTCAACAGCAACCAGAACCATAAAGAAATGCTGCAATGCTTTCAATATTCTGCAGGAAAGTATTTCCAATCTAGAATTCTATAATAAGCCAAGCTATAATCAAGTACGAGGGCAAGACGAAGACATTTCCAACATGTAAGTTCTCAAAAAAAAAAAATTAAACTTATGCACTTTTTGACAAGAAGCTACTGGAGGATGTGCTCTTTTGAAATGAGCATATAAACCAAGTCAGAGGAAAACGTGGAGATAGGAAATGGGTCAACCAATGCAGGAGAGAGACTGAGAGAATTCTCAGGGAATTCCCAAGGAAAAAGGAAATATCAGAATAATAGGTATGCTCTAGATGAGAAGTCAACAGTCCGGTCTAAAGCAGCATGCCTCAAGCAACAAATATGCAGAAAGCAATCTTCATCAAGATCTTTACTGCTATTCAGCCCAGAGTGTCTGAATGTGCCTGCCAGATTCTTAGGTGTCTTGGATTACTTAACCATATGCTGTAGAAATTCCTGCTCTCTCACCCATGCTCCAGTATTAGATAATCTAAAGACACTCATTTCAAACCACAGAAGTGTGCTTCATTCACTTTTATCTCAGAGCTAAGAGTAGGCCATGGCAAGATGTATTAATCAGAGTTTTATTTTCTTCTTTGTAATTTTCTCTATTTCTCAAGTTTTCAACAGTAAATAACAATACTTTAGACATCAAGAAAAAATATGTTGTTTTGTTCCCTTTAAAGAAGATATTTTACAGAACAGAACTTGGAAATGTGGCCTTCTAAAAAAAGTTGTAATAACTCTAGATGTACATTATCTGATGCATGGTTATTGAGCATCTGAAATTCAGCTAGTCTGAATTTTCCTGTGTTTTAAGTATAAATTACATTCCTTATTTTGGAAACTTAATACCAAAAAAGTAAGCTGTCTTAATAATTTATATTGGTTACATATTGATAATACTTTGGATATATTGAGTTAAGCAAAATACATTATTGGGTTACATTATTGCTGTGTAACAATTTTAACTCTCAAACTCTGGTGACCCATGACTCTCACACTACATGTCCATGTGTCTTGGAATGGATATCTGCTACACGTAGTCACTGAACACCCAGGCTGATAAACACTCTGATTCCTAACATCTTATTTCCTCAGTTGCTGTGGATGTTTGGAAGAGGTGGTCTAGCACCTGATCTTGAATCTGCCACCCAGAAGTAACATACATCCCCTTTACTTCCTGCATATTGGCAAGAACTAGAAACATGACCCCATGTTACTTCAGTACTTCTAGGAAATGTGGCAGAAATGTAAGCAATAAACATCTCTGCTATAAGAATTGGGAAGCAAAAAATACAAAGCAGCCCAATCTTTCTGACCATATTTTTATCAGATATCCAGAACATGGCCCCCAAGTCATATCTGCCATGTGTCACATCTTAGTAAACCCTGTGTTTCTTATGACTCATTTATGACCTTGTCCGCTTATTTCCCCAGAGGAGGTGACAGTTGTTAATTTGAAGAGAAGCTTAAGTCATAATATGACACTGGGAATGTTCAGCCTATGTTTTCTTCATTCCATGGGACTTTTCCTAACATAACTAGATTTGTACTTGCTATTCAGATTTTCAAAACTAAGAGCAGGTAGATAAGGAGAGAGACAGAGACAGAGATAGAGACAGACAAGGAGGGAGGGAGGGAGAGAGAGAGAGAGGGAGGGAGGGAGGGAGAGAGAGAGAGAGAGAGGGAGAGAAAGGTCAACACAAAAGTCAGAATAGTGGTTATGATGGAGAGAAATGGTAATAAAACTGGGAAAATTAAATAGCAATATACTCTATGTCTTTATCTGGGTGGCGAGTACTAGGTACTTAAGTCTTTGTTGTTTTATTAATGTTCTTAAATGTACTATCTCTCTATATCTATCTACCTACCTAACCTACTTCTATGTGTATCTAGGTTCTTGTGCAATAAGGATTAACCTTGACTAAAGAAAAGTTCATCCCTTGATTAGCTCCTGAAAAGTAACCCTTAAACACTTAGAATGTCCTGCCTGGTAAGAGTGTGCTTATTTTCTAGAGGCATTAGATCATGTGATATTAGCTTAATCTCTAGAAAGGCTGGAAATGAAGGTCAGCCATGTGGGGGGTCAATCATGCCTATGTGTCCGGCCCCAGTGAAACACAGTGTTAGGCAGCTAGTCAGAGAAGAGTGACAGGGGGAAGAAAGGAAAAAAAGCCTGGCCTAGAGACCACCCAAAGAACACCCCAATGGTAGTAGAATTCTGGGTACGCACATGCGCACTAGGCAAAGTTATAGCAGCCAGGTGTCGATCAAAATGACCTCACTTGCCAATCACCTAGGAATGCCTTTGGAACCACCCATCTCGGCCCAAATATAAGGGAGACATTCCCACTTCTGAGTCCTTTTGCCCTTCTGGGCTCCTCTTGCCCCCTTTTTGCTCTTCTGGGTTCTCTCTTTTTGGCAGCCTTCTGTAGCCTTTTTGCCCTTTTGTAGTCATTTTGGTCCCTTTGTGTTAGTTACAGCACTGGGAACGTGTGCCTCCTTGGGGCATTCTTTGTCTTTCTAAAATATATTTTTAATGAAACTATTAAGTCTCAACGACCTGTTATTTCTCACTGCCATCATTTGAGGAAAAACTGAGGAAAAACGCTAACTACATGTCTGCGCTGTCGTTATCCCTCTCCCTATCCCTACTGCTAGAGTGACACCGAACTCCGATCGGCCCCAACGGTGACACCGGGGTGCCAGGGTATGGTTAAGCTTTCCTGTTTAGCAATATTCTATGCATGCTGACACACATCATTGCTGGGATAGGTGAGCCCTGTCTGCATGACTCCACACCTAGAAGCTCACCTGATGTCCAGGATGCTGCCCTCTGTGCCTCTTCCCTTGCTGATTTTAGTCTATATCTTTCTGCTATAATAAATTGCTATTGTGAGTATAACAGCTTTGCTGCAAGAACTTCTAGTAAATCATTGAACATGAGGGTGCTCTTGGGGGCCCTGAAACTGCACACGTATATAAAATATCTTCCACAATTAATTTTTTAAAGATATAATAGAATTTTCCTAAATATAGGAAGAACTCAATCTGCAGAACACAAAGACATTTTGTGTTCTGTAGAAGATTTATTTGAATAGAAGATGTACATCAAGACATGTCACAAAGATATTACTGAATATTAAGTATGAGAGAAATCTTTAGTCATCCAGAGCAAATGCAATTCACTTACAAAGAGGAAAAATAACTGCTATTAAATTCTAAGAGATAATATAAAAACATTTATAAAAATCTGAGGAAAAGTATTTTGAAGAATATAATATTCAGCTCAAATTTTTGCTCAAGTATTAAATTAACAGACAGACATTCTTAATCAGTGAACAATCAGTGAATAGTGCACCCACAGGCCTTTTCTGAAAGCATTTACTCCAAAGTGAAATCCATGCAATTAAAAGATGAATCAAAATAAAGTTCTCAGAAAGGGAGTTTACTGAACTAAAATGATGAGTCCTGGGCATTTAATTCATTTCAATATAAAACCTGATTAAACAACTATTGAAATTATGGGTATGGAGGAGAATGTAGATGTTAAAATTCTTAACTAAATAAAATAAAAAATTAGAAGTCAGGCTGTGATTGTGTTACTGGAGAGTGGGGTTCCCCTCTCAGTACCTTGTCCAGGTTCTTGATGTCTCAAACAAATAATTGAGCAAGACACTGAAATACAGCAGAAAAGAATACCTTTATTAGAAGCGACAGTACACTTACAGATGTGGAAGAGGGCCTGAGTAAGAGAAGCATGGCTAATAGGGCTCAAGGGCTCAAGGGCACAGTGACAAAGTCTTTGGCGTTTTTATCCCTATTTGTTGTGGGTGGTTACCTTTCTTAGAGGAGTGGGCTTTCTTGATTGACAACTAAGATTGACAGGACCCAGTGATTCATCGTTTTCTTTCTACGCATGTTCGTTCCCAGAATTCAGTCTGTTATAATGATATTGATTAACTTCTGGGCATATGCTTCGTATTATAATGATGGTTAATGAGGCTCAGGTGAGTTGAAAGTCGTTGGGGTCTTCATTGCGCAGGTGCAAGTGACGGGCTGAAACTAATAGCAAACTTTCTGCTCACTTATTTCCTTGTACGAATTACTTTTATCCTCCAAATGCTTTCTGGCTTGCTTAATTGTAGGCGAACTAGGGCAGACCCTTTCTAGAATAGAATGACTTCAGTGTCTTTGCAGATAGACCTGAGACCCCCTGTCTAACTTTCCTGCCTAACCCTTTTCTAAGAGCCATAAACTCCCTATTATTAGTGTGGATGTTGAGGGACTGGAGGTCTCTTCTTCTGTATCTGCTTCCTGTTGAGAAGGGTTGTGGTCCCTGCCCATTGGGGTTTCATGGAGCTCTTTCCCTTTCTGCCTTAGTCAGGATGGAGTCTTGGGCTTCTTGTAGAAGCGCTGGCTTCAGTCACTAGACAAGGAAAAAGATACAAACTTTTTACTTGAATCATATATCTAGTTACATTTCTATAACTGATTTGCCTATCATGGAAGTAAAGGAAATCAGGCTTGATTACTATATTTCGTAAAAGAAAGAAAGGAAAAAAAAAAAAACAACTTGGGTAAAAGGTCCCTTCCCTTCTCAGACTCCAAGGGCCCTGTTTTGGCCTAAAGACATTCCTTTCCTAAAGGGCCAAGGAGAATGCTGAGTTTCAAGGATCCTTATCAATAGCCAGAGGACCTGAGTCATCAGTTTCAAGGTCATTATCTAAATTTGAGGGAGACAGTCTTCCTCCAAAGAAAGGAAGAAAGAGTTAACTAGCTTTACTAAAAAGATTAAGAATTTTGCAAGTGATGGCCCGTATCAATTGGAAAGGAGGTGAAAGGGAAGAGGGAGAAAATGATAAATTTTTCCACCTCTCATACCAAAAAGCTATGATTTTTTCAAAAATGTACCTAACTCAAAAACATGACTCCCATCTTTGACATTCTTCATAACCAGTTTTCCACAAAATAAGTCTATATAATTGAGCTAATACAGAAATAACTGACATTTATGTCACTGTATTCTAGACACTTCTCTAAATGTTTTATTTATATTATCTCTTTTTATTCTCATGACAGCCTATGATTTAGGTACTGTAAATCCTATTTTACAGATTAGAAATCTGAGGCACGGAAATGTTAAGTAATTTGTCCAAGTTCCCACAGAAAGTTAAGTGGTAGATCATGGAAGTAATATTTTTTCAACTCTATAAAGTTTGACTTCAGTTTTTTTCTCCCTGTATTATGTTCGATACAATTAAATTTGAAACATTTTATTCAAAATAGGTATGTCATAATAACATATATAAAATTAATAAAATATTCTTTAAAAATATCTTTTAATTTTTGAAAAAAGCATGTTTCTATTGCACCAATACCATGAAATTTTAAGCAGCCATTTAAAGTATTAGTGTAGCCTGTTAGAATGATTAGCATCAAGAAGACAAGTGACAACAGGTATGGGTGAGATGGGCTGAAGGGAACACTTATACATTTTTCTTGGGAATGTAAACTTGTCCAACCACTATGAAAAACAATATAAAGTTTGCTCAAAATGTTAAAAATAGATCTACTATATGATACAGCAATTCCACTTCTGGGTATATACCCGAAAGAAATGAAAACAGGATTTTGATGAGCTATATGCACTGCCATATTTACTACAGCATTATTCATAATAGCTAAGATATGGAAACAACCCAAATGCCCATCAAAGTATAAATAGATAAAAAAGATGTGGTGCATGTACACAATGGAATATTATTCAGCCATGAGAAAGAAAGATATCTTCTCATTACCAGCAACATGACTGTAACTTGAACACATTATGCTAAGGGAGACAAATCAGACAGGGAAAGATAAGTACTGTCTGATATCACTCATATCTGGAATCTAAAAAAGTTAAGAAACAAAGAGTAAAATGATAGTTCCCAGGTGATATAGTGGGACGATGAGTGATGATGTTTGAGTACAAACTTAAGTACATAAGTCATGAAGATCTAATGCACAGTATAATAAATATAGATAATCATATATTATAATTATGTAATATGATTACTATCATTACATCAGCAATCATATTACATTATATACATGTATCAAAGTAACATGCTGTACATTTTAAACTTACATGTTACATCTAAAATTTATTCAATAAAAATAAATACATAAAGTACTAGTGCTGACGAAGATTTATAGATAGGTAAACTTATTTTTGTAAAAACAGTTCATTTTCAATAGAACATGAAAAATGCATTTGATTGTATAAAATTAAATATGGTGTGTGTGTATGGAGACAGACAGAACACTTTTCTAAGGTATTAATAGTGGTTATATCTGAATGTTACAATTTTAGATGATTCTTACTTTATGTTGTTTTCAGTGTTGGTCAAATTATTAACCATAAGCATGTTATTAATTGAACTAAAATTTGCGGACAATTAAAAAGTTGAAATTTGAGGAATGGTAAAAACAAAGGGTACATTTTTATTTGTCCCTCGGAGAGGTTCCCTGATTACTCTTGCTGTTCAGGCAAAAGCCTTGGTGTGTGGGGTTTTTCCACTATTTTTCCTCTTTCCTGATTGCTTAAAACCTCACTTTTAGTCACTCATTTTGAGATGTAAGACAGTGGGAGCCTTTTGGTATTGAGTCATTTTGCCTGGGAGGTAGAAAATGCTCCAGGGCAAGTTGAATGACAGAAAGGAACTGATTATAATTTTGACCTATTGCTGCTGCTCAATTAAGTAAATTTGATTAGCTTTGGCAAGATTGCCCTAATAGGCTCTTTTGCTAAAGGAACACCTCGTTCTCAATTCTTTTCTAGACTGACTCAGCCCCTTGCTACTTAAAATGTGGTTTGTGAACAGCATCATGGTTCTCACTTAAGAGCTTATTAGAAATGCAGAGTCTCAAGTCCCACCTCAGACCTACCAATTCTTATCAAGATCCCAGGTGATTCATAGGTACATTAAAGCGTGAGAATCACTGGCTTGGAAAATCTCATGTTTCTAATTCTCTCTGCTGGTTTATTCAATGTGAAACTGCATCAAGGTTAGAGAATCATAGAAGGTTAAATGGAAAAGCCCCATATTCACAAAGGAGAAACCCTGGATGACAATTAGCTGACTTAGAGGAAGAACTAGCCCAGGTTCTTTGCTGCAAACCACGCTCTGGACAAATAAACATCACAACCTACAAAACCACAACTCAGAGAGGTAAATTGACAGCTCTTGTTAGAATTTCTAAAAACAGTAATATTCACATGAGAAATTGGAAGCTGAAGACCACATTACTTGAATGTTCTGTGTTGCCTCCTCAGAGTGCTGATTTTGCCTGGCACATAATAAAACATTTAACAGGTATTCATAAATACAGTAATTCTGGGGTTTAAACCCAATAGAGAATAAATTAGATGACCATAAAGCTGAAAATTGCTTAAGGTCTTTGGATTCCTGTTTAGTGCTCTTTCTACCTCCCTTTTCAGATGTTGCTTTTCTACTTGTTTTTATTTTATCTACTTTTCTAAGAAAATAGCCCCAGTGGGAAATTGCGATTATTTCAAGAGCTGCCAAAATGATAACTGAAAAGAAGTCCCCATCCTTTCCTGCTTGTTAAAATTATCAGATTAATGGATGTTCTCTTAACAGGATTAAGTTATGACAAGCATGTTCGGTGCTAAAACACCAACTTTAGGAAGAAAAAACCCACTCACATTAAGCAATAAAACTAAAAATCATAGGATACATGGAAATAAACTTAATAAATTTAGAGTAATTCTAGTTAAAATCCCAACAAAATTATTTTTAGGAATTTATAAAATAAGTCTGATCTTTACCTAGAAGAATAAACAAGGAAAAATAGCCAGTAAAATTATGAAAGAAAATAATTGAAAAAAAGATATTTAAGCATTTATGATAAAGTGATTGTGAATAAGACTGTATCTTACTAGTGAATTTAATTTGTTTAAATTACATATGATGATATTTTTATAATATTGAGTCTTTCTAGCTAAAAACGTATGTGTCTTCCTTTATTAACTTATTAATACATGGACCTCCGTAGAGTTTCATAATATTTTTATATATTTATATCTTATAATTATTTCTAGGTGTTATATAGGAATTGCATTATTTTCTTGCTGTCACTATTTGTGTTGCTGCTATTATGAATGGATCTTTTTCAGCATTATTTTTTTCTTTCTTTATAAGAAAAGCAATTCAATGTTTAGGAATTGAACCTGTTTAAATATTCACAGAAGTTAAAGATGTATTACACGATGTTTCACTGCCACATGGGGTTTGATAAGTAAATTATGCTCTATCTATACAATGACATATTATGAAGTCATTTTTAAAATGACATATGTATATAATAAATTGACATAAATTACTGTCCAAGATATATCATAAAGGGAAAGTTAAAAAAAATAGCATATAAAGTATACCATTTTTGTTTTAATATGTTTATATAAACATACAAACTAATTTTTATTGAATAAATATGATATGTTCTTTATGAGGTATCTTACTATTATTGTTTATATTTCACAAATGAGGAAACTAAGGCCTAATGAGATTAAGTAATTTTTCTAAAAACACACATTATAGCTTGAAATCAAACTCAGTTATGACTAATTCTATGCTCTTAATCTTTCCATGTGTTGTGTGTTTGCGTGTGTTTATATGTATGTACAAGAACACTTCACAAACATAATAATTTTCTCTGCTATGTCAGATTATAAGAATTCTTATTTTCTAAATCATGCATGTCTACAATGTTTACATTTTAAAATAAAAGTTCATATTATTTTATAATTAGGAAAAATAAAACTGGAATAATTTTAATACAATGCACAATTTATTGCAAGCGTTATGATTAACTTCAGAGAAATAAAATTAACTTGATCATTAGAATTTTAAAAACATCATAATCCCATGATCCTGCCCCAATCATCATTAATATTATGATGGATATTTGCCTATCTTTTCCTATACTAACTTGTAAGCAAACTGCACATACTTTTATAACTATGAATGTGCTCACAATATAATATTTTATTGTACAATGTCATAAATTACTGAATCCTAAATATTTAGGTTGCTTTCAATTTTTCCATTCTAAAGAACACTATAATGGAGATCTACAAGCAAATAATAAATTTATTAAGTTTTAATTTCAATTAAGGCGACTTTCATACTGAAGATTTAAAGAGTGAAATCATTGCTGTATCCTTATAATTATGTATATATACTATTAGCAGAACAACCACTTTAGAAATGAAAAATTCTTTGAAGCTATTTGGATATTTTTATAAATACAAATGGTTATTTTACTCATTTTCTAACTAATGTTTATCTGAGATGCTTTATGTGCTTGTTATCCAGATTAACTTAGCAGGGTGGAAATTGCTTTGAATAACAAAAATCAGCTGTCAATTCTTTTTGCTGATGTTTCGAGGCAAGAATTTAAAACTGACCTATAATAAGACTATTGGGGACAGGCCTTAATGATGTTCTTATTTTATTCTTAGATCCCCATTTTATTAATGAAAATTAAATAAATGAAATTGATTTGAATTGTAGAGTACACTAAAAATTAGCATATTATATTAAAGGCCACTGCTGAGAACATTCAGTGGTTTCACATACTTTGTCAGTACAAGCATCTGAATATCTTTAATGAGAAAAATGGAATATAGCACACTAAGCCAATTATGTGATACTACCAAACTTTCAGGAAATAAAGCTCATTATGCTCATCTAAGAAGGTATGACCTGATCTCCAAGGCTGCCTCTGAAACATGCCATTAATAATTCAATTTTCCTGACTGATACTAATAAGGAGAATATTGTACATGCCTATGGAATTTTTAACTGCTTCTCTTTCTCACCTTAACAACATTCCTGAGATGAGTTTAGAGTTGGTATTTCTATCACCATTTTACAAATGAAGAACCAACTCCCAAAGAGATGAACTCCCTCACCCATATTGATGTTAAATGCCACCCAGATATGTTCTATTTGAAGACCGATGATTCTCCATGGAATATAGGCTCTGATTTGTTTGTCCAGAAAGGAGAATGAACACTCGTTAGACAGATTACTTTTAAAAATTAAAAGGGTTATGTAAATTTCCAACTACTTCAAAATGGTATAAGCATTCAAGAAGTCATTAAGTGGCATTTAAATGTGAGTTTTAAATTTAAGGTGGATAAAAACGTAAAGTCTGCCTTTGTAAAGATGGGGCAAGATTTACTGGAAAAAGTATGAGGGAGCTTTCTGTGGCGGTGGTGGCATCTTAGGTAGTTAAACAGGTTAATAGGTGTGTAAGAAAGTGGGGAAATCTCTGTGTATAAAACAAATGTTTGTTATGAAATTCTTTAAAAATATAATAAAATATTGTGGAAAAAGGGCACATTCTTTTAAATGGAGTTTTAACCCACTTTGTTTAAGAAACAAATGTCTAATCTCACAAATCACCTATATCTACTCAGTAAACACGATTTGAAAGAATGCGCATAAAAATTATATTCTAGAGAGGCATTTTGAACCTTATTATATTTCTTGGGAAAATACTGATTTGTTCATATTGTACTCTAATCTTACTAATGAAAGCTGAGATTATTTGTTCTTTTCTGGATATTTGAGAAATATGTTTTGCGTTCAGGATAATCAATTATTAATGAATTTCATTACTATTCTTGTTGTCAGCAACTAAATGAACATTTCTAAATTATTTTATCTTCAAATAATTATAAAAATTTAATTTCTCTTTCATTCTCTTTTCAAATGATCTAACTAAGGACAACCTGGAAAGAAAAGCAAATATATATTCCTTAATTTAGTATGTCTGAGATAACCTTGCCATCAAGCTTGCTTACATTGCTCTTTTTCTGGTGCAATGGAAAAAAACAACTTCCTCTTTCACGGAGACAAGCTCCAGTGACAGACAGCTGCCAGTGTTGGCTGAATTAGCTTGCAATGGTTTCCTCCATTCCACTTGTTTTTTGATTTCACAGTTCAAGGAGCAGAGGCAAAATAATAAACAAAAAATCCATAAATAGCCCAAAGTGTAACTCTCAAAGGAAATTATTTAAGACAATCTTCTTAAAAGAATAAATGTTTTTTTTTAAATGATCTTAAAAATGTAGCAGTTTTGCTTTTCTAAAAATGAGGAATTGATGAAAGGTGTGCTTTTTCTCTTTAGTTCTATCAAGCACACAGGTATACGAGCTTAATAAAGGCAGGGAGTGCTGTATTTTATTCTTTCTTGAAACGGAGCTGTCAGAAAACTCACCTTTGTTATGCTTCTCCTACTATATATGATGTAAGAGAGTTCTGATTGCTTCTTTGTTGAAGATATTAAAGCTCATTAGCAATTCTATTTAATATTTATATACCGTTCAAGGGGTTTTTCTCATTTTTAAGTGTTTTAGCAGGCCATCTGCCTTTATGTCACTTAGCAGTAAGAGCAAAGCCTTATTTTAATGACCATTTATATATTAATTCTCTTTAGAATAGTTGTTACATTTTTAACAACTTTCAGAAACCCGAGATTTTTGTGAAAGTCCTTTCCTAAATTATATAATAATGATTGTGAAAGATGCACTTATTGTAATATAGTGGTGTTTCCTAGGAGGGATGTCAGGTTATTGGCATAAAAATATATGAAGGAGAAGAAACAGAGACTGCCAAGTCCTTCCCTGGAACTCAAAGAGATAGATGACATGGAAGCGAGAGAGGATAGATCCCAGAACCTAACATAGAAACAGAGAGAAATCCCTGAGAACGAAGAAGAATCTGAGTCTTTGTTTTCCTGTGCGTGGCAGGAGTGGCAGCAAAGAGCCAGCAGGTGAGAATGGGGAACTGAGTCAGGAGCATGTTTCATTTGTGTCTTTTTTTCTTCCTCCATTACATTATCTACTGCCGTGAAATAGAAAAGCTATAGTTCCAGCCTAATGTCGGGTAGAGAAGTGGGTAACATCAGAGAAATTCTGTATCCTGGTTTGGGAGAAAAGGTGATAAAAAAATGGTGAGATAAACTGGCTGGGCTGTATATATTCGCTCCTTCTTCCACCCCACTTCCACCTTTGGCTAGATAACTATAACTAGGTGAGGAGGCTCTTCAAAGAGAGCGCTACTAGGGCAGAGGTGCTAAGGGATTGGGTGTGGAGTAACTCAGATGTAACCTCAAAGGCTCTCCAATGTAGGCATAGGCGCCTTTCTCTGACTAACGTGAGGAAGTATGACCTAGGGCTGAGGCATTTGTCTCTCCCTGTGTGTATACAACACCTGCCAATATGGTTCATTGATTGTAAAGGATATGCGCTCATAGAGAAAATAAGAAAACATCTGTGAAGCACAAGCAATATACAAGTTAGAATACATTTGGAAAACCTATGCTAAAGTAAGCAGAATTAAGGAATATAGAGAACCAGAATTTAAAATAAGCAAAATAGATATTCTCAAAGAGATAAAGAGAAATATTACAAACATGTGCTGCTCTCAGCAATTATAAATAAGAACCATTTGGTGAGACAAGGCATAAAAATGTTATAGCTACATAAGGACACAACAGGTAATTAATTAGCAGAATGGTATAGCCAAAAATAATTATTAAACTGTAATATTAGATCCAGGAACTCTCTAAGAAAGCATTAATAAGAAATAAAGAGATGAAAATACAGAAGTTAAGAAATATGAAGAAAAGAAGAAGAAAGAGAAAACAGCGTATTTAACATAAGAGTCCTAAAGAGGAAGGGAGAAGTATAGTCTATGCAAGGAAAAGTAGGAAAATATAAATATCTATATAATATAGTAGTCCCAGAAGAAAAGAAAAAAAATATATACTCTAATCAAGGAAAAGTAGAAATAGAGAATATCAAAGACATAAGAAAATATGGTGAAGAAGAAGGCATAAAGAAGTATTCACAATAAATATAAATGAAATAAATTAAGATTGAAGAATAAAGTGTCTCAGATTGGATTAGAAACAATACAAACAAAATAAAATACAACCCAGCAATATAATCTATGAGACATATTTACAATGAAAAGATATTAAAAGGTCAGAAATAAGGGGATAGGAAAACAGGTAGATATGAATTAAAAGAACATTGTCGCTATTCTAATGTCAAAAATAAAATTTAAGACAAAAAATTTCTTAGAGATCAAAGAGAGATATTATTTACTATAAGAGGAATAATAGAGAAAGGCTTCAAATTGATCTGGAATATAATCGCATTCAACTATATAGCCTTAATTTAAATACATAAAAGAAAACCGATATGGATTAATCACATTGTAGCTGAAAATTTTAATAGCCCCTTCTCTGAAGTAGAATAGAGGGAACATGAAGACAAAAAAAAGACTTAACACCACAATTTATGAGTATAAAATTTATAAATACAGTTCTTTATTAAACACCTGCAAACACTACTGTCATAATTCATAAAATTTTGTAAATAAATATTTTGTAAATAGTTCAATAATCCACATGCACCACTGACAAATTTGAAATTTACTGAAAAGAACAAAACACCTGCTTGAAAGGAAATTTAAAACTAAAAACTCAGAGCATTACTGCCATACACTTTGTAAACACCTCATAGGCACTCATGACACAGCTAGCAGAGAGCACAAGGCTCCTTGGTAATACTTATGTAACTTTTAATACTCTTCCATAAGTTTGTTGTAAAACCACATGAACATTGTCAAGAAAAAAAGAAAGGGGGCTTTATCTAGGTGAGGAATTATATATATATGAAAATGCACATTCTTGCCAACATATACCAAGTATTTGCAGTAATTGACTATGAATTAGGCAAGAAAGAAAGCTCAAAATTCTACAGATCAATATTATATTGATTATATTTTCTGATTATAATGCAATAAAATTAGAAAGCGAAAACAAAAGGAAGCTCAAATGAAAAGTCAAAATAGTTATATCTGAGTCCAAGTGATTAATTAAATTAAAAAGATATTTATTAAACATCTATTAACTTGTAGTCTTTGGAATCCACAGAGTCCCAATAAATGCCCATTGAAACATAGGGAAAAATATAATATAAAAACATTTACATTTTTATCTTATACTTTTAAAAATCTACTTTTGCATATGCTTTATAATGTACACAATGTATTGGTACAGTATTTCAAGTATATAATAAATATACTTATATAAATAAATTATTATACATATTGGTGTTTGTTTCAGTTGCCTAGAGCTGCCGTAACAAATTACCATAAACTAGGTGGCTTAGAAGTTAAAAGCATGAGAAATTTATTCTTGAGGCTTGAAATTCAAAATCTAGGGGTCTTAAGGACCATGTTCCTAAAGAAGGACATAGGGAAGAATACTTCCTTACTTCTTCCTAGCTTCTAGTGATTGTCAGCAATCCTTGGTGTTCCTTGGCTGGTAGCTGATGTCACTTCGATCTGTCTCCATCTTCACATAGCCTTTTTCCTTCTGTGTATATGTCTCTCTCTGTCTCTCCTAATCTCTCTCTCTCCTTGTAAGGACACCAGCCATTGGATTTAGGACCCACCCTAATCCGGTATGAACTCAATAAAATTTGATTACATCTGCAAAGACCCTATTTCCAAATAAGGTTACAATGACAGGTAGTAGGGGTTAGCACTTCAACATATCTTTCTGGGGGACACAATTCAACCCACAGTGGTATGCTCAAACCTTTATTTAAAAAAAAAAAATAACAGAAATATGCAATCAAAAAAATTGAGACCATTGCTATGAAACTCTGGGATAAGTACCATGGGAGATGTAGGCATACATATAACTCTTGGTTTTAGCATACTAGCAATCTGTGGGTAATAGCACAGTTTTATTAATTACCGTAATATACTTTGAAAAGATTAATGTCACAAGATGAGTTCTGAGGAAGTTCTAAGGCAGCTCAAAGGAAAAGGAGTCATATCCAGGTGAGGGCTCATGAAAGACTTTGTTTAAGGTGATATTTGTCTTGAGCACTGAATAATATTTCATTTGGAGAGACAAATACACTATAGGATACATTCCTGGCACCGATATTGTGCCCAGGGGACGGACAGGAACACTGAATATAGTTTGGTTTAGAATGACAGATAGAAAAATAAGATGAGATCATATTGCAGAAACCCCTGGAAACTAGAAGGAGGATTTTATTTTGTTGTTGCTTTTCTTTTCTGGGATTTTTATTTCTTTATTTGGTTCCAATAGAGAGCCACTGGATGTTTTTGAGAAGAATATTATTCTGACGGCAGTGTGTATACAATGGTTAGGAAAATGAATAGGCAAGAGATGGAGGGAGAAACTATCTTAATATTTAAGCCAAGGAGAAACAAGGGCCTAAAGTTTCATAACATCTATGAGCTAGGAAGAAGGGAAGTGATTTTAGGGTTATTAAAAAAAGTAGAAGAAAATAACCTGGCAAGTGATTGTATTGAGAGACAAGTTGGAAGAAGTCAGGGTCTTGAGTAATCAGGAGGCTAGTAAAAATGGTCATGAAAACAGAGGAATCAAAAGGAAGATAGAGTTTGAGGTTGAAATTTTGGTTTATTGAGATTTAGGCCCACCAAATAAGGATGTCGGGCAGAAAAGAAGAGAAGAAGGTTTAGAGGACATGTATAACATCTGATTAGAGATATAACTTTGTGAGTCATCTGCCTAGATCAAGGTGACAACTAAACTCTGGGAGTGTATTTGCCCTCGAGGAAGAAAGCAAAAAGGAAAGCAGAGATAGTGTGGACAGAATTGGAGGTCTTAATTTAACTGCATTTATTTTTTTTCAGTTATCTTCCATATCCTCAAACAGATTTTATGAATTTACATGCTGAAAGATGCTTTTATAGTAAAAAAGGCATTTGCTCTACAATATATTACTTTTCCCCTTCTCATATGCTAATTGTTTATTCTTTGCCTATTAGGTCAGCTAATTTTAAGCTAATTGAAGTGGACGGCCATGGAAAATTCTGAGATAGGTATGAATTTTGAATAAATACTTTTAAAGATTTACACACACACACACACACACACACACACACACACACACACAGAGCAAGTATTGTGTTAGGAGCAAGGATATATGGGCAATCCTGAGCTGTAAGAAACCTCTGGTATAGTGAAGGAATTTGCAATCACATAGGAGAGAACAGGTGAAAACAGAACTGAAGGTGTTTGATGGATAGATGACCACAAGACCTCATTATTTAGATAGTGATTGAACGTTTCTCTTTTAATGAATTTGGTTGTGATGAAAAAGCGGGGGAAAGGCAGTAGCTTGCAGGTTTACCAGGGTCAGAGAAAATATATTGTTTTTAATTATGAGAATGTAGGCATAATTACTCAGAAAACAAAACAAAACAAAACAAAACAGGCCCACAAAGGAGGGGAGATCAGGTAGTCAGGTGAGAGAAGAAAACTGAAAGGGCAAGGTCAACAGGAAGTGCAAGTGGATGATGCTGGAGGACCAGCCCAAGGCTTAGCATCCTTTTTCTTTCTTTCTGAAGAAGAGAAAATGTGGAAGATAATATGAGGGTAGAGGAAGGAATTCAAAGTAACAGACATTGGATAAACAATTGGTAATATGATGGGACTTCAAAGGGAAAGAATCCTTTAATATGCAAGTAAAAATATCAAGAGAAAAAGAATCAGACTTGTCTCAGACTTTGTTACTATGTTAAAATGTGGAGGTCTGCCCAAAAATCCTCAAAGAAAGAAAGTATTACCCAAAAATGATAGACCCACCCAGAGGTTTTCCATGTATAATGACAACAAATATTTTGGAAATGCAAAGAACTCAGGGATATAGTCCCAGGAATACCTCATAAAAATATATTAAGAAGCTATTGCAAAGGAGAGGAAAGTTAAAAGTATATTTAAAAAGCAATTAACACATAAGCAAGCATAGTTTTTTATTAAAATTATTGGGATAACATTGATTAATAAAGTCAAATAAATTGCAAGTGCACAATTCAACAATATTGCATTGTATGTTCACTACTCAAAGTTAGATTTCCTTCTGTCGTCAAATATTTGACTCCTTTTACCCTACTGCCCTCCCTCTTCCCCGTGTTCCCTCTGGTAACCCTTTTTATCGTATTATATTGAAGATATATTTAGAGTTAAACTAATGTTTGTTTCCTGGCCCAGAAAACTAATTGCATGTGAAAACTTTTTTTTTTTTGGAAAAAAATGAGTTCCAAACCAATTTTTAAGTAAAATAAAATTTTTTGTTGTTAAATTCATTCTGAGATTGGAGACTGCCTTGACTGTAAAACCAAAATTAGTTTATAAAATTATTGAGTTAATATGTAATTCATACAATATATTACTACAATTTCTAACTTTAACTCTCAGCAAGGAAATGATTACCACTTCAAAAGTTTGACTTATGATATAATAATAATAATGATATAATAATAATAATAATAATAAAATAATAAAATAATGATATAATAATAATGTAGGAATTAGTCTTTAATTTTTTTTTTAAGCTGCCTATTCCCTTCTGTGTTTTGGGAGATCCCCACCTTCTGAGTTTTCTCAGAGGCAGTCACTTACCAATGAATGCTAAAAATAGCAAATGCTTTTTCGCTAGGCTGCTTTGGGGATAGCTTCAGCACCTACCCACAGCTTGAGACATCAAATGTGCCACTCAAGACTGAATGAGGAGCTCAAGATGAAAAGATGCACCGACAGGGACGTTTTGGTGGTCTGGAAACATTGATGGCAACAGCTGCATTGAGTTTCCAGGGACCACAGTGGCAAAGTACAGAGGAGCCACCCAATAGCCAGTACTGGGGCAGCAGGGGCCCAGCCTGTGGCATAGATTGTTTAGTAGTGACAGTAGCAGTGGCCCCACCTGACTCAACAGCAGTGCGAGTATAGTAGTGGTCTTAGTTCTAACCTCCTGACCAGTCACTCTTTATTTACTGCCACGGTCTCTGAAAATTCACAGACATGTATGTACACATAGCATAGGAGGAAAATTCTAGAGTTCAAATATTGTACTATTTCACTTAATGTAACTTCCCAGTTGTATCTCTCATTACTTCTACACTCCACAGGCTAGATGCCTATTACCTCTACATTTCCGCTTGCTTTGGCCTCTGCTGTTCCTCGCCTAGAATAAAATTTCCCTTTCTTTCTAAAGCCTTCTGCTTTTTGAAAACTTATCCTCCTTGACGAAACTAAGCCAAAGGGGCTGATTATCTCAGTGTCCATGGACAGTAAGAGGACTGCATAGGTATATTTGGAGAGAAACTCATTTTGTATTTTAATGGGTGGTGGCTTCTTGCTGGTTCCCAGGTACTGGTACTGGGACACTGACCACCTCCCAGGGAGACAGGTGGGCTGGCTTATGGCTTGAAGTGAGTTGACTTTTTCCCTACCTAGTAATCAATGGGAGGGGACTTACTTTCATCTAAGTGTGTGAATCTCTACCTGGGATGCTTTCCCTCTCCTCTCATGGTGATTCCCTTTCAAGGTACCACTCCTAAATAAGAACTTTGTACTTCACTAGCTGATATACTGCCTCTGCTGGAGTGAGCAAAGACGCTAGACTTAAAGAAAACAAACAAACAAACAAAACTGCATTTGTCATTGCTGTTTGTTTTATTACACACAAAAGAGGACCCATAGCAGACGGTGCTCCAGAGCCCATTTTTACCACCTAGACCTCTTGCTATACTCCTCACGTTCTCACATAAATGACAGGCTCTCTATGCATTTCCTGACCCCTCTACTGACCATTTCCCATATCTGTTATGTTCAATCCCTTTTTTTGCATTGCCACATCAGTTAGTGCTTCTCTTAAAGCAATCACATTTAAAATTAAATGTAACAATTATGAACATGTTCTCCTTTTACATCGTTCCTATTCTTTCCCCTTTTCTATATTTAAAGTTACCAAGTGAAACCAAGAACCAGAGATGTTCTGCAGATTCAGTCAGCGTTTCAGCAATCATTAGCAGAGTGCTTCAGGTACTCTCCTTGCCTTTGGTCATGCAAAGATGAAGGCAATAGATTCTGACCTCAAGAAACTCAGAGGCTAGTGGGAGAGAGAAACATAAACATTGCAAGGTGCTATCAGTTTAAACAAAGAGAAATGGACAAGTTATGAGATCCCAAGACCCCGTAGCCCACTAGAGTGGGTTTGGGGGACAGGAGGGATAGAATTGCAAAGGCTTCCTAAGGAGGCAGAATTTGAAGTCATTCTTAAAGCATGAGGAGGGTATGAAAATGGAATGGATGGTGGAAGAAGACCTTCCAGGCAGAGGAGTTGTGTGAGCAAAAGCAGAAAAGCAAAAAAAGCAGTCTCTGTGTGAAGAAACCATAAGTGTTCAATGTCATTCAAGTATGAAATACAGAAGAAGCTTGAGGGAGACAAGGGCCAGATCACAGTGGGGCACACACACACACACCATGTTAAGAAGTTTAGAAATTGTCCCGCAGGTCCCGGAAAGCCAGAGAAGAATTCTACATGTGGAATTACATAGTTTTTAAAAAATACTTTTGCATAGATCACTACATTGACTCTGTAAAAGATAAATTTGAGAAGAAAAATATCAAAGGTTGATAAAACGATTAGGGGGCTGGTACAATATTCTCCACCAGAGAACATCTGTTCTAGGATAGGGCTTGTAAGGTAAGAGAAGACATGATGATTCAAAGAAATAACTATAAAGTAAAAAAAATCGATTGGGTTTGGAGATTTATTTTCTGTGGGAGATTAAGTGGGAAGGAAGAGTCAAGGATGCTCCCATGTTTTGTTGCCTAGGAGATATTGTCAACACAGAGAGAATATAAGGAGCCAAAGAAGATGACGATGCAAATATTAGACCAGTTGCATGTAACTGTAGTGGAGTTATCACTTAGGTGAAGCTTAGGTCATTAGGCCCATCATCAGTTAGGTAAACATCTGAATTTCATGAGAAAATTCTGTGCTAGACTCATATGAGATTCAACAGCATCTAGGAGGTGGCTGTGTGTATGAAAATGGGTATTATCATACAGAGATGAGATGAGAAAACCATTGGGCCGAAGCTAAAACCAACTGTAATGGGATAAACAAAATACCTCCCATAGGACATAGAGATAAAACATTTAGAGATGTATGTGGGGAACAAAGAAAGTAGAGGCTTAAAGTGAGGGAGTGTGCTATAGCGACCACTCTGATAAGAACTGAAAGCATCCACTAAATATGGCGTTATGTCAGTGTGGTGGGGATGGAAGCTAGAAGCCAAACCTCAGAGAGATGAGTAATGCGTGTGAAGTGAGGGAGTGTGGAGATAAACAAAGTCAATTATTTTAAGAAGCTTAGTTGGTGAAGAATGAAGAGCAAGTGGATGATAGAGGAGGACCAGAAAAATTGGGAATTTATACAAAATCAGCTTTGCATAGCTTAAAATGTCATGCCTGCAAATCTCCTGTAGCCCCGCCTGAGCACAATTAGAGCTCATCCCTCAGATAATGGAACATGGCCAGTAGCAAGTGCTCTTAAGATGAATCAAGCAGGCAAACTGATGTGGATGGTTAAGCAACTGTCTAACAAAATTGATGAAAATAGGCCAGCCATGTGTGCATTTTAAGTTTTCTTCAGTCACCATTGCTATAGAGCCAAATCCTCAGGCCAATGGCCATGTTTCTCTGCTAAGGCATTTCCCGTAAAGAGTTTTCCATGAAAACTAGGCAAAGAGACAATTAAGGAAAACACAGGCTTTTTAGTCCATATCCTAGTCTCCACTGTGTTTACTGTTTTCTCATGTCCTTTGCCTCACTTTTCCTACACTAGACTTCCTTCAATAAACTATTTAAAGACAGGTTTACAGATGCTCTCACTCTAACTGATGTTCAATGTTAAAGTCATTTTCTCCACTTCAGCCCAGCTTTTTCTGACCATCATTCATAATATACATTTGGATCTCATTCAATATTGAAAAAGGCAGGGAGAAATGTTAAATAAATACCTGAAGAAATTAGAATAGATTGATTTTCTTTTTTAATTGCCAGATTTGCAAGATATTAGGGGTCATTTGGGACTATATTCTATCAACCCTGAAATTCAGAATTTTAAAACTCTAAAAAGAAGGCTGAGACCCTATGTGAGAAACTAGGCAAGCAGGAATATTCTCTTTTTTCCCTGTTCTGACCACTGGGCATCCTGGGGTGAATTCTGGGCACAAGTTAGACTGCCTAGCAGGGATACCGCTTGTCTGCTTTCTGTGTGTTGTGACAAGCACTACCGTGAAGCATGAATGAGGTGGGAAGGTGGTGTCTACACTGGAAGCATGGTCAGTTTCTCAGTTATTAGCGCCTATGTCTAAATTTACTTTCTTAATGCTCTGCATACCCTCTTGTTTCAGGAATGTATTCTCCAATTTTTCTATTTAGTTTATAGAATTACTTTTCTCACCTGTTGGGAATTGGCTGGAGGTTAATTAACTTTCTGGGTAACCTGCTTCCTATCACTTCAGGGATCTCAGCCTGGGCAAGTGGCAACTCCTAATAGCTATGTCATACTACCTGACTAAGAAGTACAGAAAAATGTCTGTGTAAAACTAGTGTACCTTGTATGTCAAGGGAGAGAGGACACTTTGAAATTGTTGATTTTTTTTCTTCGCTTTGCTCAGGTCCTTGTGTGTTAAGAAGAAATGTCATTGCCTCCTGTTTTCTTTGCTAGAGCATGAAAGAGCAGCAAGGTGCCCAGCAGGATCTCCTGGCACAACAAGCTCAAGCTGTGTAGACTTGTCACCAGGCAAACTACACCAGAGCCAGTCCCACCAATAAGGGTGTTCCAGGCGGACATTAAATCGTGATCACTCCCCCACACATACACCTCCTCACTTCCACCCCAAATCACAGCTGTCATATGACTTTGAGCAGCCCAGATTGGAATACTAGGTACAAAGAGTTTGCTTCAACCCATAATACCAGAAATAATGCTCAATAATGAATTCAGGCACTGGTCCAAGGGATGATTTAAGAAAGATTAGAAACAATGTACAGAAGGAAGACCAGTAAGGAAAATAGAACAAAGTATAATTCTCTAAAGATTTAAGAGAATGAGCACAGTTTTTCCTTTGATTGTAAAATTGGAAATCTAGCCCTATTTTAAAGACCATCTTTATCAAGCATACCAGAATAAGAGGGTAGCAGGAATGCTAGAGGGCAATGATCATGCATGATAAAGACCCTCGTGTGAGTATCCCACCAGAGAAAGCAATAAAAACAATATTAGCAACCATAAAAAAAAATACAGAAATGAAGTGGAAGAGTGAGAATGTTCATATTTTCTATAAAGTGCTCAAAGAACACAGCTTCTATGGAGATTCTAAAGAGGATTACTTTAGTGGGTTATGAGGTAGGGGTGAGAATAGAAATTAAGATTAGAAAGAGATTTAGGAGGCGATGAAAGGAAAAGGACTGTGAATTGTGAAAGATTTAAAACATGAGAAGAATATATACTTTGGAGACAAATTAAAAAGGCAGAGATATTGGTGAAGAGCAAAACATACAAGTTAAAGAATATGAAGTGAGAATGCTGAGGTGAGAGGGCAGAACTGCAGAATGTGAGATGAAAACAAGAACAGAAAGAGAAAGACAAACAAGGTAGGGGTACACATGGAAGAAATGCAAGAATTAGAAGAAAACACACGTGAGCAAAACTTTAAAGAGAAAGTCCCCAATTTATGATAGTCGAATTACCTGAATAGAGTTAATGAATTAGTGATGGATAATAGTTAACCAACTATAACACTACCTTTATAAAAAACTTAAAAATGTGAAGATTACTGGCAGAAAAAAATGTAAATTCAAATTAATAAAAGTAATCCAAAAAAAAGTTAGTGATGGGAAATATGTAATCTGATCTTGTTCCAGGCCCTTGTGACCTGAATGTCATCCAGCTCCCCAAGTCTACTGCTGTTGCTCTGTTCTTATTAGTCATCTGTTAAAGTACTTGAACAGATTTAATTATGTCTTAAGAGGCAACTTAAGAGGCAACTAGGCCATTATATAATATAGCCCATTTGTACTTCTCTACAGCTTCTGAACACAAAGATAGGGTTTTTTTGAGTTCAGCTGATTTACCTAGATATGCTCCTCTGGTGATGTTGCCTGAACCTCAATTTTTTTTTTTTTTAAGTCGGCCTGCCTGTTCACACTGGCCCAAAGAAATGCATGAGCAGGAGTTTGCTGTACAGAAAGAGAAATAGTTTAATATTGAATTAGCTAATCCAAAGACGGGGAGCCAATACTCAAAACCTGACTCCCCAAGGCATGTAGGTTACAGATTATATAGGGCAAAATCACAGGACACCATGGGTTAGGGTGTTTGGGGCTGTGCTGAGAGCTGATTGATTGGAGGTGAGGTAAGGGTAATGAATTATTTCTTCAGGTCTTGAGGACAGTTCTGAAGTATTTCCTGGAGTCTGGTCTCATGGGAAAGTAGCCAGGAGGTCATTCCACCTTAGGGCTCAGGAACTGAAACATAATGGGTCAAGATGTCATCTTTAGCCTGCCAGAGGTCCAGGCCCTATGATCATCAGTCTATTATTTTCTGCTGCCTCGGAGATTGCTGATTATGGGGGTTGGAGAGAGAAGCTAAATCTCTGAAGGGTGTGTGTGTGTGTGTGTGTGGAGAGAGAGAGAGAGAGAGATGATTTCTAGAGCTAGGATTTAAAACTAACTTAATCAAAGTCATAGGGACCCTCAGTTTCAGTGACATAATCCTACAGGACCCCAGCTCCACCTGCTTATTAGACTTCTTTGAACCCCTAATCTAGTCCTAGGTCCCAGAGGACAAGAGTAAGAGGGAGAAAAGGGAGTAAAAAGAAGAAGTGATTCTACCTTACCCATCACAACTCCAATTCATGTCACTAAGGGCAATTCTGGAGGGCAGGATATCACTTGAGACAATACTGCAGTATTCCAGGTAATAATACATGATGATGGTCTGTGTTAGGGTAAAGGATGAAAGATAGAGAAACTGATTAATTGAGAAATATTTAGGGGATAACTATAAGGACTAATTGATTTACAATAAGAAAGAGGAAGCAAGAGATTTATGGCTTGAACAAATTGATGAATATGATGCTTGTTACTGACATAGAAAACAAGGAGAAGGAGGTTCTTTGTGGAGTGATATGATTAATTCAGTTCTGAATACATTGAATTTGAAGGGCCAGAAAGACATCAGATGGGACTATCTAGTAGGCAATTAGATATATACATCTGAGACTCAGGAAGCAGGTAATCCCTGAAAACAGAGATTTTGGAGTTAGCGGAATACAGGCAGCAATGAAAGCTATGAAATTATATGCAAACTTCTAGAAGGATCATGGGGAGTCCATAGAGTTAGGAGAGCAAGGGGCTATAAAAAAAAAAAAACCCTACACTTAAGGAACTGGTAGAAAGAGGAGCCTAGAAAACTGAAGAGCTATGGTAAGAGAGGTAGAAGAGAAGTGAGAAAAAATTGCTGGAATAAAAACCGAGGTAATAGAGTGTTACAAGAGTGACTAGAAGATGGTAGCTGGGAACACAACAGAAAAGCTTTAGGACCTTTCTAAATTCCTCACATAAAAAAGAGCTAGAGAAACTAAATAGCAAAGGGTATAGAACAAGATTCAGTGATGAGATATCCTCAAGAACCCCAAAATACAAGGGAATGACAACAAATCATTAACAGTCACAAAATCCACATGGTTTCAGCATCTGTGTGAGAGAAAGCAGATGGAAGCAACAGAGCATCCGGCAGAGCTGAGAATAGAAGAACCCCAATATAGACAACAGGAATTCACTGGGAAGTACAGTGGGCCAATTTGAGAATAGCAGCTGAAAAGGTCAGGGGTTTCCTCACTCAGAGACACTTCATTTCTAAAATAGAGACACCCACAGTAAGAAGATCTCAAGGAGCTGGAGCAGCCTAGCACCTAGAACTCTTGAATCTGAAACTTCAGAGATTCTCATAGCAGAGGGACCCACATTAAAGAAGCAACATCAAAATCGAGCATATGAGATGTCTAGCTCAAAGCAGTGGAGCGGAGACATAAACAGAAAATACTAGAAAACAAGCCACTGAAATTTTTTAATACCAGGTGAGAATGATAGAGAAGTTCTATAAAATCAGAAAAGTTATCAGATCCAAGCCCCCTTCTAAAAATTTAGAAAAATTAAATTGCCATAAAATGAGCAACAGAAAATTATCAAGTTCTAATGTTTTAGAAAGTTTTTTTTAAGATAAAGGAGAATAAGAATAACATCCTATAGAGAATAAAAGCATGCCAAAAGATATGTTCAAAAGTTGATCAAAATGGCTATATACATAAAATGAAATTAAAATTATGAAAATTACACTAGATATAAAAGATAAACAGGAGGTGGTTCCACAGTGTAGCGGTTAGCACATCTGCTTTACACGCAGAAGGTCCTGGGTTCGCGCTCCAGTGGAGCCACGGTCCATGGTCTACGGCCATGCCATCCTGAACAAGCCCGATCCCATCTGATCTCAGAAGCTAAGCAGGGTCGGGCTTGGTTAGTACTTGGATGGGAGACCACCTAGGAAGCCCAGGTGCTGTAGGCATAAATAATAATAAATTTAAAAAAAAGAAAGATAAACATATATCAGAAAGAGAAATATCCTCATATGAGTTGACAGAACTCAAAAAATTAAACATAAAAGAAAACACAAGTTATTTTAGACATGAGGACCGGAAGAAACAAAAGAGTAAATAAACACCATAGGTAATGCTTGAAGAGAAATATAAAGTAAAAGAGGTAGAATTTTTTAATTCAAAAAGAAAGACATTTTAAAAAGAACTCAAGAGAAAGTGACAAATACCAAAGATAGACAAAAGTGATCCAATACACAGTTAATTCCAAAGAAGAAAAAGGAAACCAAAAGCAAGGGAAAAATAACAAATACTCAACTAAAATTCAAGATTGTATTTCTAAAATTAAAAAAAAAAAAAAGATTCGAGACTACGTATGGAAAGAGCACAAGAGTATTTGAGAACATAGACACAAAACAACCAACAGTGAGACATAGTCTAGAAAAATTGTTGAACTTTATAGAGAATTCTAAGGGAAAGGAAAGTAATTAATCATCAGACTTTTTGACCACAAAGCTTTGTACCAGATGAATATGGAGTAAAATACTTGAGATATTCAAAGAAAGTGATTGTGAACTAAGAATTTTATGTTCAGCAAAACAGACCATCAAGTACAAAGGGAATAGAAAAATTTGTTCTAACCAGGAAAGAGCTAAGGAAATAATGTTTCTATGATCCCTTCCAAAAGAATCTACTAGAGAGTAAGCTTTGAACAATCAAATGGCTAGAAAAACACTGATATGAACAAAGGTGATGGGCATTAAATATATAGCAACTTGTAGAACTAAGACCTAAAGGGAGTTAAACAGAGAGTTTGGTACATAATAGCATATGATTAACAATGTAGATATGGTACAGTCATTTTGTTGTGTGTGTGAGGGGATTTGCATATGTAAACAAAATTTTTAATTGCTTAGTGATTATAATTGATGACAATAGCATTAGTATTTTTCTGAGGCTATTGTGTGTGTGTACTACGGAATAGTAGAGTTTCTTAATCTCGGCACTATTAACATTTTGGACCAAATTATTTGTGAGGGCTGGTCCTTTGCCTTTAGGGTTTAGCAGTATCCCTGGCCCCTACCTCCTAGATACTAGTAGCAACAATGCCCAGCCCCCTCCCAAATGACAACCCGAAATGTCTCCAAATATTGATATTTGTTCCCTGAGGGAGGAAAATCACCCCTGGATAGAACCACTTAGATAAAACAAATGAGCAATCATAGAATATGCTGATTCTAATTCACCTCCTGTGTCCTTATAAATCAGGATTCTTGTTATAGAAGAAAAGAAATACAGATTACAGTATATACAGTGAGAGGAGAGAGAGTGAGAGAGTAAGTTTGTAGCACTCAGATTATAGTCTTGAAATATTGTTTCCAAAAGAAGAGGGCCTGTTGGAAAAATGCTAGCTACAGGTTAGGGCAGGAAATGTACAAGATGATCCTAGAATACATTGACAAACTGATAGCAATAAAAAACTCTGAAGACTAAGGGTCATGTCAAAAAGACTAGGGATCTAACTTGAAGAGGCTCCCCACTGACAAAGGTTAAGTAGTTTGATCTTCAATAAAGATAAGATTTGCTATAGATTGGAAATCATTAAATATGTTTAAATCTATGAGTTCATAATATTTTTTAAAAAATAATTGGTTATCTTCTGAAAATGATACAGAACGGAGTCATTTTCTTGAAAACATAAAGAATATGAAACAAGAATTTACCCAGCTTTTCCATAATTAACCAAATAGTTGCTGAGAGAAAGTGTCTCTATAAATGTTTTTTTTCCCCTTAATTCTGTTTTATTTCATATGGATTTTTAAATAAATCTATTGGGGTAGCATTGGTAAATAAAATTATATAGGCTTCAATAGGTTCAATAATACGTCATATTTATATTGCATTGTATGTTCACTTTCCAAAGTTGGATTTCCTTCAGTCATCATATTTGACCCGCTTTACCCTCCCCCTCCCCGCTTCTCACTTCCTTCTGGTAACCACTAAACTGTTGTCTGTGTCTGTATCTGTTTGTCTTGTTCATTTGTTACTTTTAGTTTTGTATTCCACATATGAGTGAAGTCATATATTTTCAACTTTTTCTGTCTGACTTATTTTGCTTAGCATGATAACCTCAAGATCCATCCATGCTGCACAAATGGCAGTGTTTCATCTTTTCTTATGGCTGAGTAATATTCCATTGTATATATGTAATGCATTTTTTAATCTAATCATCTACCCAAGGGCATTTCAGTTGTTTCCATGTCTTGGTCACTGTGAATAAAAGGTTTTCAACTAATAAGTTCAAAAGATAGATTTGAATATCACCCTTTTGCAAGCTTTTATGATTTAACAGCTCTAGGTATTGAGAATCAAATGCTATTAACAACACAAAAAGATAAACAACCAGACATAATGTGCCTCCTAAAAAAAGAAAATACTACCACCTATAGTCTTGTCAAAGAAATCAACCAGTTCAAATCAAATGTCCAGGCTCAAAATTCAGATTATGGGAAAATCTACAGCAAAATGGCCAGGATTCTTTTACAGTCAAATTATAAGGAAAAAAAATATAATAGAAGAGGAAATTAGATAAGAGATTTAAATGCCATATCAAATATTTTTAAGTGGGGAGACTAAGCTATAGTATCTAGGGATATACACATGAGAGAAAAAACAAATGCGAGGAAATGACTAGTGTAAAAGTCATAACAGAGTTTACTTATGGACAGAAGAGCTTCTGAGGTGGCAGGTATAGTTCTGTTTTCGACCTGAGTGATGTTTACCAGAGTGTTCAACTTATAATCATTCACTATACACTTTCTCTGTGATCTTCTGCAACTGTTTTATTTTACAATGAAGAGGTTAATAGAGGGGAGGAGTAGTTGTCAAAAATCAATATTTCTAAATTCTCTTAATTTAGTGACAAGGAAGTCATGCTTTCCTTATTGAGACAGTTTTGGTAGAGCAATATAGATACCCAATAGGCTGAAGTAGGGTGAAGAGTGAATGAGGAAGGAAGGAATGAGAAAAGCAAATATACATAATGCTTTCAAGAAATACATCTTTAAAGGAGAAATTAGAGATATGACAATAGATAGAGGGGGTATGTCTAGAAAGGAGAGATAAAAATGTTTAAATATTGGTGGAAAGCACCCAGGAGAGAGAGGTTAAAGATATAGTGAGAAACTGCCATTGATTAAATCTTGAAAATTTGAATATTAAAATAGATCATAATAAAATTAGATAACCCATTTTAAAAAGTAAAAGCCATAAGTCTATAGTAATTGGATTAATTTATTAAGGAGGAGAAAGCAAATTTCTTTCTTTAAGTAAAATGTCAACTAATAAAAATGGAAGGAATGATAGAGCTAGAAAATAGACAATTTTAGGATGCTAAAATTTATAAGTAAAATGTTGATGAAGAACAGGATACTGACATTATCTCCCCACAAATAACTTACTAATTACAAATGGAAAAAATAACTTTACAGTAGAGATATATGGAAGACACCACCTTAAACAAGTAAATATTACCAATGTCAGGACAAATTGACATCATGAACCTCCTGATAAAATGCACTGAAAAAGACACCACATCATGTTATATTCCCGTGAAAATAAGAAATCTGAATTCTACTCACGGGGTAATAACAAACAAACCCAAATTAAAGGACACTCTAAAAATTAATTTATGTTTATATTATAAAATTGTCAAGGTCAAGAAATATAAAACATGTGTGAGGAACTATGCCAGATTAAAGAAACTAATGAGACATGACAAATGGAAGAATCATCTGGCATTAGATCATAGAATGGGAAAAGAAAATAGCTATAAAAGACATTCATTATTGGAAAAATTAATCCAGATCATGGATTAAATAATAGTATTGTTATCAATGTCAGACTTTATGATTTTGATCACTGCACTGTGGTTATGTTGGAGAGTGTCATTGTTCTTAGGAAATACACCCTGAAGTATTTAGGAGGTAAGAAGTATGTTGCCCCTCCCCTGTATCTGAAATGATTCCTTGTGGTGGGGGTAGGGTGGTAGCAAATAGGGGAAAATGTAAACAACTGGCAAATCTGGATACAAAGTATGTGGATTTTCTTGTAGTATTCCTGCAACATTTCTATAAGTTTGAAATTACATCAAAATAGAAGTTAGAGGAGAGAGGAGAGATGACTGACAGATTGAGGTTACTGAGGAAAGGAAATAATATTTAGAGCACTTGCAGAAGGAAGAGCCTTAGGATGGAAAAGGGACACTTCATCCTTTGCAAACAGTGGAAAAGAGGGAAAGATGGTTTTGAGATGATCCATTTTCTGTGTTGGTTTAGTGAAAGGAAGAAAAGATTGATTTTTATAATATTAGCAGGGAAATAAATCTTTTTTAAAAATTTTATTTTATTAGTTTCAAGTACACAGTACAAAATTTTGATATTACTCTCTTCTAATTTTGAAAATTGATGAAGAGAAAGCATGAGCCTGGAGCAGATGGTCCATTACCTGTACAGTGTGTTATTGAATCTTTGGGTATGCAAAGAAAGGTTTTAGGCTGACTGTGTGAGCACGCAGCACAAGCCCACTCCTGTGTATATGGAAGAAACAGATTGGGAGAAAGACAAGTAGACAGTGAATCATGTGGGAGAGTCTCACTCTCATTGTTACTGGAGAGAAAGTAAAGCAGTTACCCTCTATTAATGCCCAAGCTAGGATGCCCTGTCCTGGTCCTGTTTATGATTTTCCCTCAATCCAGTTATTTTTCAACTAAGGCATAAAATGTACTTTACCTGAAAATTGCTCATATTTGCCTTACCTAGCCATTGCTTAAATTTAAAACCAATTTGTGGAAAGATGAAATACTACAAGTAGTGAAATATTCAAGTTATAAACCCATCTCTATAAGTATAGAACAACATTATTTCATAGTTTTCTTTTAAAATGCTCCCAAAGAGACTAATAGCCAGGATAGATGCATACTTTCATTGAAAAGTGGGGTTTTTCTTCCTTTTTATGGCTCAGATTTTCACCATTACCTCTCTTCAGCTTGTCAGAGCAACAGTTTGATCAATTGTAAGATTCACTATAAATACTTAAAAATAAATAAAAATTGGCCTCCAGAGATATCTTTGCCTTTAAAATGGCAAGACTATTCAGGTACAAAGTTTAGATGTAGTGTTTTTTACACATGAGAGAATATAAGGCTATCAGAAACTCTTAAAAAATAAAAGAGTGTTTACGCATTCAAATAAAGTACAACCCTATTTGTATAACTGGAAATTAGAAATTTTATTGACTGAAAGTCTTGTTTCTCTCAAAAATTTTTACTAAAACAAATGTGTAGGTTCACTGTGGAATCTATAAGATAAAGAAACTCCAGTAGATCCTTCCCAGGTGAGGGTCTAGATTAATGTTTTCAAAATTGCTTACTTTGTGGATCTTTCTAAAAGGAAAATACAGTGGACTTCCCCCCTGTGAATACAATAATTGTACTATTGTTCAAAGAATTACTGTTATGTCTATGAAGAAATTCTTTTGAGAGAAATAAATGTGGAAAAAAAACTATGTGTGTCCCCTTTCAGCTATTAACTGAAAGTGTAGAGAAGCACAATTTAGTAAGGTTACTTATAGAATTAACAAGTAAAT
Source organism: Pteropus medius (assembly GCF_902729225.1). Taxonomy (NCBI): domain Eukaryota; kingdom Metazoa; phylum Chordata; class Mammalia; order Chiroptera; family Pteropodidae; genus Pteropus; species Pteropus medius. The sequence continues at coordinate 2,490,139 of NW_024355205.1, read as the reverse complement.
AACTCACATTTACCTTTTAAAATTTCAAACATAAAATCATTCACAAGTTAAAAATATTTTCTTCTACTTATGGGACATACAAAGTAAAATATAAAATAAAAAATGAAATAAAGCCCTCACCAATAGTTTATCACTCTCTTCCTGTAGTCTCAATACTTTTTAAAGTGGTTTTGTTTTTGTTTTTGTTTTTGTTTTTAGTAAACTTAACTTTATGACTTACAATGTCTAAGAAAAATTGATTGAATCAGGATGGTTGAGTCTTTCATTACCTTTCCCTCCAAGGAGAATTTTCACTTATTTTTTCTTTTTTTCTTTTAAATTTCTACAAAGATTGTTTAGGTTTCAATGAGACATGGGGAGGGGAGGGCACTTAGTGAAATCAAGAAGCAGGCTACATCTCTCTTCTTGGAAATTCTCGTTTATTATGTGACGCTACAACTGTGAATAAGTTTCTTACTTTCTATTAAAAGTTAAAAAGAATCTTAAAAATATATTTTACAGCAATCTATAAATAACTCCATCATTGCAGCAGAGCTTTTGTCCTTTTTTAATATAGTGTTCTTCATATCAAGATATTTTCCCTATAGTTATAATAGTATATACATCAATATTTTTCAATATCTTTTTTTCGATAAGTTATGTCAGATCAAAGGAATTTGGCTTGGGTGGCAGTCCCTGAGCCCCTCTTATTTCCAATCCTCTAATGAGATTACTCAAAAAGTTTGACAAGTGACATCTACTACTAGAAACAAGAAAGTTGGCCCCACACAGTTGGACCTCGAGCTCCCAGAAATGGTGGAGTGCCAGACTGTGGATGGAGAGGCATCGCTGCACTGCTATGTACAATACCAGTGGAGAGATGGAGGAGGAGGTAACAAAACACAGGAAAACTTATAAGGACAAATAAATTTCTACTTGCCATAGGCTAAAGACAAATGGGTTTAAACACGACTGTTTAAACTAAGATAGTCACTGAAAAGAGAAAGACTCATATTGCAGAGCTTTCCATTGGTTAAATATTCACTTCTGGGAACTAAGTTTCAATATCTCTCCATGTTTATGAGTTAATTTTCCTGTTTGTTGCATAACTTTTGCCAATTTTTCTATTGAATTATAACTGATCTTGTATAGTAAGTACTTTGTCTTGTTCTATTTATGATGTTTCTTAATTATAGAAGTTTTTATTTTTATATATTCAAGTATCATCATGTTATTATTTCTGTTCTTTTGATGTATCAAAAGCTTTCCCCACCTAAATATTTATTAATTATTCACATAAAATTTTCTCTTGTTTTTAATGGTTTCTTTTTTACATTAAATTTTAAAGTCCATGTGGGATTTGTTTTGTTATATAGAATAAAATTAAGATATAAATAGAAAAAATGGTATTAGCCTCATAAATAATGTAGCAATGACAATCATTAGCATATATTTTTGCTATTGTTGAATTAATTCCTTATGATAAATTCTTAGTATCACTAGGTCTTTGGCTTTTAGCTATATTCTTTTTTAAAAGAATTATATTAACCAAAATGTAACTAATAATGGCTGTTGTTGGCAATTAATTCTGTAAGACTTTATGTTATTTCATGCCTCCCACCCTCAGAAATCTCTCTCCACAGATGAATATGGCGTGGTTTGTGGGAACCAGGATCGTTTTGATAGGACCTTGATATTATATGAAATACTCTCTTTGTCAGTTTCCTGTTGGGAGGCACACGAAACTAACAGAAAGCCTGAACTCATCTCTTCAGGGGCTTTACAAACGCTATGTGAGTCTATATTTTGTGTACAACACTGATAAGTAAAAAGAGGTAACTAGTAAAATGAGCTTAACAATATGGAAAATATTAATAACATAAATTAGGAAAGCAGGATTCTATGTTAATAAAGATAATAAAATATACATAGATATACATATTAAAAAGACCATAAGGCAGTAAGAGCTGCCACATTGGACAACTCTAGGGGCACAGTTCACATTGAATTCTGTGTAAATGGTGTATCTAGTGTTTTGTAAAACTGTGAATCTGGAGGTTATATGTTCAACATTGATATAAAAAATGCTTTTGAACAATAAGATTAAATATCATATTTATTTTACTTTTTTGTATATACCATTCTATATTTTCGACTACCTTTGAAAATAAAGTTCTAGAACTTTAAATATATATTTGAAAACTATTGACCTAATCATAGCATCTTATAACCCTAAAGAAAGAGTAAACAGAGAGCATTTGAACTGGAAAATACACCTAAGCCACTTATTCTGTTTGGTAAGTCTGGAATTTAAACTTATTAAAATTTAAATAGTCACCGGATAAATAAATTAAGTCATTGGATCACATATTCATCAATTTGATTATTCAATTAACATATGTGGAATTTCTGTTTCAGGAACTGTAACCAGGAAGCAAAAGCAACCACATTCACCCATAACTATAATATAACAGCACGTTACAAAGTGTAACACAACTCGTAGTAGGAGTACAATTGATTTTATTGGTTCCATCACATAGTAATTGCTTAATAAATATATATGAATGAATGGGGAATGAGGAATAAATCAATATTCCATTTTCTTTTTTTTTTAATTTAAAAATTTTTTATTATGGCGACATTGGTTATACACACACACATAATATACACACACACACACACACACACACATACACATTGCATTGTGTGTTTACCACCTATAGCTAGATTTCTTTCTATCACCATACATTTTACTCCATCTACCTCTCTGCACCCCCACCTTCTGGTAATCACTAGTCTATAGTCCATGTCCATGAGTTTCTGTTTGTTTGTCCTGTTCATTTGTTGCTTTTAGGTTTATATCCCCCATATAAGTGATATCATGTGGTTTTCAACTTTTTATGTCTGGCTTATTTCGCTTAGCACAATTATCTCAAGGTCCACCCGCGTTGTCACAAATGGCAGTATTTCATCTCTTCTTATGGCTGAGTAATATTCCATTGAATATATGTACCACAGCCTTTTTATCCTATCATCTGTTATGGGACACTTCAGTTGCTTTTGCATCTTGGCCACTGTGAATAATGTTGCTATGAATATCGGTATGCAAATATCTTTTCGGATATGGATTTTCAAGTTGGAATGAATCAATATTATAGCAACTCAGATGTTAAAGCAAAAGTGATGATACTTTCATCTTATACAGTTCATTTTATCCACTAGGAATGGGCTCAAAGGAAGGAAGATGATGTGAGGTTAACTGAAACACTGAAGTCAAGCATAAATTACACACAACAGATAACTGATTATGTCAGATGTGCTGTAAGGTACAGTTGGACCTCTGGCCATTAATATTGAACCATACCTGAAAGCCAACCACACATGTTATAGACAATTCTTAAAAAAAAAAAAAATATATATATATATATATATATAGAACACTTCACGAATTTGTGTGTTCTATATATATAGAACACTTCACGAATTTGTGTGTCATCTTTGCTCAAGAGTCATGCTAATCTTCTGTATTGCTTCAATTCCAGTATATGTGCTGGTGAAGTGAGCACTTATATACGGTTCTTACTACAAGCCATTTAAAAGGCAAATACATACTGTGATGCTTTACTCATTTATTCTATCGGTAGTTATTATGTTCAAGGCCATGTTAGAAACTGAGGATAAAGAAAAAAGTGAAATATTCCTTATCTCAAAAAGCTCACGGCCTAGAATGAAATACTTGCTATCATCATCATCTTTTTCTTCATCGCCGTTAAATACAATGAATATAAACAACAGAAACGTGGACTTCTTATTATGGGAATATCAGGGAGAGAAACATAAGCAAGCTGTTAACTCACAATCTTTAGGAATTGGTGTAAGAGTACTGAAGGATAAAAGAGACTTATACAAGGAGAGAAGAGTATACTGGGCAGAAGGAAGACCACGTACGAAGGCAAAAAGGCAAGAGAAAGCAAAAAGCCTTTAGAAACCAGCAATTTTGGTCTGATTAGAGGGGATGATGGTTGTAGAGATGAGATGATGTAGGACAACTGCTGAAAGGAAAAATCTGGGGGTCCTATATATCATACTAGGGAGTGTGAACTATATCCTGATGAAAGGAGTCACCAAAGATTACTGTTGCTACACAGAGCCAAAATCTCCTAGTTTGGGAGGTTTTAGACTAACTCTTCAATTTAGAGCTGTTTAAGGTAGGCAATTTTAAGAGGAAACACATTTTGAATGACTGCAGTTTACATTTACAAGCTGTGTATAAAAGACAGTCAGATTGACCCAGCAAGGATTATCTGTTATCAAATTGTAGCATGCAAAATATTTATCTTAACCACCTACTGGAATGCTTAGAACCTTCCTACTTCTCTTTCTTGGAATTATTGATAAATCATCCCAATCTGAACTTTTAAACAATTTTTCTTTTTTTTTTCAGTTGATATGTTAAATGTCAGTTTTCCTAAGTCTTTTTCAGAATCAAATTCAGTTACCACTGGATGGTGGTGTTTAGAGGCTAGTGTAATTTGAATCAACACCAGTGAGCCGTGATAAAACTACCATCAGGTCCTGCAAGACACCTAGGCAATAAGGAGAGACTGACACATTTCAATTATATATGAATCTATTGCCCTTTCCATGGTCATGGCACTCGTAATGTTGGAAGTTTGGTTTTGTTTTAGATTCGTAATCCCTTGAGAAAGGTTTTGTCTGATTATAGTTTTCTCAGCATCCAAAGGATTATACTAGTTTCTCTCAGAAAGCTCTTAGCGATAACAATTTTTACCCTAACAACTTTGCAAAGCTTCTCTTATGTGAATTTTGTACACCCAGTTATTGGCAAATCTTTGGCTCCCCAAAAGAGTCATTGTATTGAATTTGATTTAATATACTTGAAATCCTAAAAATCTATTCAAATAATCATCGTGTTTCCCAATCTTTTGGATGAAAATATTTCTTTACAGAGTTGAGGAAGGCCAATTCTAGGTTTGAATAACAACATTTGCAATGGCCCTTAGGAATAAGAGTGTAAAGGAAATTTCAGGAGAAGATCATGTGGCTACACACAACATCTGGCACATCTGAGAGATGAAGCTTGAGCAGGAGGTGATTTTGTTCACCATGGCAAGAAAGGAGTGAGAGACATATCTTGGAGGTGTTAGTGAAGGATTTCACGCAAGTGAATGACTCAGTTTGAATTTTAAGGATTTATTCTAGCATCTTTGAGGGAAGTGGGTTGAGGGGGCATGCCTTGGATCCCAGAGACCATTAAACACCTGTTCAAATAACTGAAGCAAAAAACATATATATATGGCAGTGGGAATAGAAGTTATACAAGATAATTAAGAGGAGGAAAAATTGGATTTAGTGACTGGCTGGATCTTGCTAGATAGAGAAAATACAAAGATTTAAAATGACTCCCAGCCTACTGAATGAGATTCCCTGAATGATGATGCTCTATTTACAGAAAAGAAGTGAAAGAAAAAGAATAATTTGGAAATACATTATAATAATAGCTAAAATGTATTCAGTATTTATTCACCACTTACTGTGTCAAACTCTTTGTATTATCTTATGTCAAAGGTGATTGCTATTTGGTGAGTTTAAGAGGTCATTTAGGAGAGCATCCTCACCAGCAGCACCAGAAGGATTTATCAGTCTGCAGCTTAGAAGAGCTAGTTGGCTTGGAGATCAAAATTTGAGAGTTATGGAGATAATAACAGCTAACATTTACTGAGATAATAACAGCTAACATTACTTGCCAAATGCTGGCTACTGTTCTAAGTACTTCATATGAATTACCCATTTAATTTCTACAATATCCATATGAGGTAGGAACTAGTATTAATTGTTTTCATAAAAGAGGAAAAGAGATCTAATAAGAAATATTAGTTAATCTACTCAAGGTCACAGAGCTAGTAAATGGTTGAGCCAGAATCTGAATTAGGGACCACATGTTTAACTCCTAAACTTTGAGATTGGAGACCCAAAGAAAGTTGCTAAAGTGGGAACCCTGAACTATATCTGGGTTCTCTTGAAAGTACATTCACGCTATTGCATTTTCAAACTTGGAGTGATGTTCTACAACCCAGGGAACAGATGTCAAGTCTTGTAGGGAATTTAGTTTAAAAAATTCTCCTTTGTGTGAGTTTAGGTAAATAACTTCATCTCTTTGAGCTTCAATTTTTTTTCAGTTTGTCAAAGTTGTATAATACTAGCCAAAATGAGAATAAAATGAAATGGTTTTATTGGAAGGTAGAGCACATAGTACGTACAAATAGTCCACCATACATTCAACTTCCTTCAATCTGCAATAGCCTATTTACTTCTAATAGTAGTCACCATCACAAAACACCAGGGAACAGACCAGGTATGTGTGTAGGGGTGGTGTGGGTGAGGATGGGTATTGAAGAAAAGGCTCCCTTTACATCTTCTTTGCAAAATTAATATGTTCAGGTAAGAAAAGCAACAATATTTTACCCACCCTATTTCAAGAATTCGAGTGAGAAGATAATTATGCCCATGTTCTAAGTTAAGGAGAACTGTGGTTTATTTACAACATCTAGAGCCAGTATTCTGTGTCTTTAAGCTGACATAATAATTTCTTTAAAATGTTGCACCAGCTATTAAACCATCTGTAGCTATTTTGCATTCCCATATCACTGAAAGTATTATTTCTGTCATTCAATTTTTAAAACCCTGAGCTTTGTTATTTTATAGATTTTCTCAATTTTAAGTGCAATTTTACTGTATCATGAAAAAGTATTTTCCTTAGATGCACAACTCTAATCGTTTTTATTGAACAAATGTTTAAGCTCCTCAAGGACAGAGAGAGTGTCTTGCAGTTCTTTCACCCAGGGTGGTTTGGAGAATTTAACTGGCAGCTATTGAATACAAAAATACAGACATTCTATAAACATTTTGTAAAAAATTGTTCTGCTGGTAGGTCACTTTTGAGATTACCTCAACACTTTAACTGTAACATGATCTGAGCATTTGGAAAAATGTTTTTAGGATTAGTGCATAACACATTTTGAGATCTCTTTTTACATAGTTGGAGCTACTCTGCCAATAAATAAGCTATATGCATGAGAAAATTTGCAGAACTATTTTAAAATACATGACTTATTTTTCTCCATTCTTGGAATCAGGTATTATTTATCTGATTAAATGATAACCCAATATCAGTAGTACTTTAAAATCAGTCAATACTTCCTTCTCTCCAACTTGATTTCAAAGGCAGAGGCATAAAATTTCCATCATACTCTATAATTTAGGTATTAATCTTTGACTCATCCTTGACATTCTACTTACACCTACACAGTCTTTCTGTCTTACAAAATGCCACCGTTTCAAGGTTTAGCAAATTAAGGCATACAGCTTTTTATCACTAAGAGAAAAATCTCTCCCTTCTCCTGACTTCTTGCTCCTTCTCTCTCCCCTCAACCACTTTAACATAACACAAGTTATCCTATCTCTGCTAACTTTAAAAAAATTATTGTATAAGTTTTCTAAGTTAATTGAAACTCTTGCAAATTAAGAGCTTAATAAGAACTCAAAGTTTTCCTAAAGAATATGCCATTTTATATGTCATCAATACTTTCCAGAAATTACCTTCACACCATCCTGCTGCACAGCAACAAAGGATTCTATTATTAATATATTCATGCTCTCATTATTTAAACAATCCTATTATATTTTATTGAATTTAGACTTCTGCTTCCCCTTAAGACTTCTTAGCACATGATTCTTTTCCACAGCTACCCATTAAATCACCTGGGGAACTTTTAAAATATTAATGCCTGGGCCTCACCCCAGAACAAATAAATCAGAATCTCTAGGGGTAAAACCCCCATTTCAGTATATGTTTAAGTTATAAAGTTTCTTTCAATGTGCAGCTAGGGTTTAAACTATAGGCATACCTCAGAGATATTGCAGATTCTGTTCCAGAGAACTGTAATAAAGCAGATATTGCAATGAGTCATGATCTTTTTGCTGGCGGAGGGTCTTGCCTTCAATTTGTAAAAAAACAACAACAAAAATGCAACACTTGTGAAACTCAATAAAGGGAAGCACAATAAAATGAGTTGTGCCTGTACTATTTTAGCAATTTCTTGGGTACTTACCTTACATTTGTCCGGGTCTGCCCAATTATTTTCGAAGGACGACCCATGGCCCATGCAATGGCAAGATGCTGGTGGACCCTAACATATGCAGCAGACTTTTAAACATTAATGTGCATAGATATCATCTGAGATTCAAGTGAAATGAAAATTCTCATTCAGTAAGTCTTGGGTAGGGCCTGAGATCCTGCATTTCTAACAAGCTGCAAGGTGATACAAATGCTGTTCTGTGGAACACTTGATCTCTTCAGTGATCACTCTTGTTTTCACTGCTTCAACTTCCAAATATGATGCCCGAGAATCAGTAATTATATGTATGACCTCTCCCTCTAGACTCAAATATCTTATTCCCTTTTAAACGTCTACAAGTGAATGTTTCTGAGACACTTGAAATTCAAAATGACTCCAACCGAATCCCACTGTTTTTAATCAAGTTCTCATTGTATTTTGACTGGACTTTGTCAATTAACTCTTAACAAGATTCTCTGCCTTGAGCCTCGAGAATGCAGCCAGAATAAAATATCTTTCGCAGTGTGTTTGCTGCTTACCTCTTCATTTTCCTCTGCCAACATCTGATTCTGTTCTCTGGAGGAGCCTCTCCATCTCCTTAGTCCTCCTGAAATAAGCTAGGCTCTTCCTTGCTCCCATGCCATCCTCAGCCTATCCAGTCTGCCAAAGACACTCTACCCGACCTTATCTTCCTGCTTAATTGCACATAGTTAACTTAGGTAGAACAACACCTGCCCTTAAACACTCTCTAAAGCCCAAGTTGATCAAATTCCCTTTCCCTGTCTCTGCTAAAGCACTTTAAACTTTGAATTGCAATTAGTTTTACAACACTTTAACAAAATTAAAGCCATCCCACTACCTCTGCCCCAAGAAAGAAACTCTATTGTTTCTTTTTCTTTTTTGTCATTGTTATTTAAGCACAAATTCTTTTGAATCAATTAAAGAAATTGCAAAATGAATGGGTAGCACCAAATTATCACTAATGTTGCCTTCTTTGACTCTCTAAAAGAATTCAGGTTTTTTTTTTTTTTGCTTCATTCTTTTATTTAATAAACATTTATTTGTTTAAGCTCAAATTGATTGCTTAGCTGCTCTAGAAAGCACCAGAGTTAAGAGATTAGGTTTAGCAAACAGAAAAAAAACAAACAAACATATATTAGGATGAATTCAAATGCATAAATGGTGTTTTTATTAAGTAATGAGATTGCTTATCTCTATATCCTTAAATCTACAGTTAGCCCCAGATAAAAGTGTCATGTTCATCGTCATAAAAGCAAAGCAACACTGTTTAAAATAGGTGAGGCAGTTTTAACAGTATTTTTACTGTATCATGCTTTACATGGCTTTTCAGTCATTGCAGTTTGATCAAAGCCAAATTTCCAAAGTAGGTTCTATAAGTGGAAATCAGAGGCTATGGTTAAGTGAACAGAAATAGAATTGACAATCAAAATGCGTCAACATTCATTAAAAGTGACATCAGCAGGTTTGGTGTTCTATTACTTTTTTTTAAAGTGAGTAGGTGTTTCAAACTTTTAAATATTTAGAAAGTATTCTCTTCAGCTTATTTTTCTTCACGTAATTTTTTTAACAAGAAAAAATTATTTTCAAGGATTAGAAGAACTGTTAACACCGACAAATGTAAAATTGTTTTTCTGGCTAAAAATCGAGACCTCAAGAAAGACTATAGCCAAGAAATATTTTTTAAAATCATATTTCTCCCAAGATAACTTAGGGATTATTATCATAATCCGAGGTAATTAGGAGAGGGCTCTGCTAACCTTGGATCTGATGGTTGGCTATCTGCGGAGTTGACTGCCATAGAGCAACAACACCATTTGATTCTGCATAAACCATTTGATGAGAGTCTCTTTGCTGAAATCCAAAAGACTTTCGAATTATTTTTTTAAGAAGACAGAAAACATCATTTTAAAGTTTTTGAGCATGAAAAGATAAAAACATCTCCAGATAATTCTCTTCTACAATTCTGCATAAAGTTGTTGATTTTATTACTCATAAAATGAATCTGTGAGCCCAGAAAAAGAATACATAGGTTATTTTATTAAAATATCTATCTCTACTGGTGAATAGCATTCAGTAAAATTCCTGTTGAAGCGAGTTAATCCTTCCACTCTCTCTGCGCCCAAAGTACCACATACATGTCTCTTTTGCAGAATACTTATGTTTATTGTATGTTGAGTCTGTTTATTTTAGTGGACTGTGGATTCTTTAAATGCAGGAATTTTATTTTTAATCACTTTTTGATGTTTAGCACCTCACCAGTATCTAACACTTTTGCATACCAAAAGTGGTTTGATATCAGCAATTTCACATTGTTTAACCTAATTGTTTAATATTTAATAAGTGAGTACTCAATCAATCACTTGGGCAATGCAATTAACTTAAATATGGCTCTATCTAATTTGATTTTGACTTTGGTATCCTTTAGCTTACTGGCAGGTCTGAATTTCCCTGAAGTTGTCTTCAAAAGAAGGCATCTCAATCAATTACTTCACATACCTCATTTAAAAGAATTGGACTTTTCAAAAGGAAAGTCAGCATTTATTCTATGACTTTTGTGTTTTATAATGTTTATAAAATGATAGTAAGTGTCAAGTAGTTGATTTCTGGCTTAATACTATGGAAATTTACCCAGTTTTATAGCATAAACAACTCAACTCTAATAGTGACCAAATAAAAACTTTGTGCCTCATTATAGTCTGATAAATGAATTCAAACTTTATAGACCTTTTCAAAAGGAGAATGTTCTTAGGAACAGTTTTTTTAATTCTGTGTGTGCATGTTTCTGGGATTATATTATATATAGATTTTTTTCTCAATGTTTCTTAAGAGCAGACAAGAAACTAAAATGGAAAAGAAAAATGAACTCTGGAAGACATGAAATGTTCTTCTGTGTTTAAGTGAGCTTTTGGGGAAGATGCCTTCTTTTGAAGACAACTTCAGGGAAATTCAGACTTGCCAGTAAGCTAAAGGATACCAAAGTCAAAATCAAATCAGATAGAGCCATATTTAAGTTAACTGCATTGCCCAAGTGATGTTGTGAAAAATTCTTTGTGCCATTTAACAATCTATTGACACTAGCTCATTTTGTGAAACAAGATAGCTACATAACCATTACAAAGGACCATTTTTACTTTTTGTTGTATGTTTCTGTCCCACTTCAATGACATTTCGGCTTTGAAACCACTATGATTAAGGCTAATAACTCAAAAACATGCCTTCCTTGACATACACATTAAAATCAATTATGGTATTAAATTTTCCTTCAATTTAAAAAAATAGCTTTATTTTTTTGTACTGTTGGTGGGAATATAATGGTGTAACCATTTTGGAAAGCAGTTCCTCAAAAATTAAAAATAGAATTATTGTATGACCCAGAAATTTTAGTTCTGATCATAAGTCCTAAAGAATTTAAACAACAATCTTGAAGAGATATTTATACACCTATGTTGACAATAGTCAAAAGGTAAAAGCCACTCGTGTGATCATTAATGGATGAATGGAAACAAAATGTGGTAGATACATACAATGGAATATTAGTCTTAAAACGGAAGAAAATTCTGACACATGCTATAATATGAATGAATCTTAAAGACAGTATGCTAAATGAAATAAAGCAATCTCAAGAAGATAAATACTGTATAATTCCACTTATATGAGGTATCTAGAGTAGTCAAATTCATACAGACAGAAAGTAGAATGGTAGTTGCCAGGAGCTAGAAAGAGGTGGGGTTTGGGGAGTTATTGTTTAGTGAGCGGAGAGTTTCAGTTTTGCAAGATGAAAAAGAGTTCTGTAGGTATATGGTGGCAATGATCTCACAACAATGTGAATGTACTTAATACCACTGAACTGTATACTTTAAAATGATTAAGATGGTAAATTTTATGTTGTGCATATTATATGACAATTAAAGTTTTTTAATAAAAAATAACATCACCAAGAAGGCGCTATTCATTGTTCTGGTTTTGAAGTCAGCATGGACTCACAGAGCAGCAAGTAGGCAGCACAATGAATATTTTGAATCAAGCACAATATGGAGGCAATGATATAATACTGAGCTTGGTAACGAAACACTGGGCTTTTGCTTGGGCTCTGTGACTCACCAGCTCAAACAAATCAATTCTATTCTCTAGGCTTTCAATTTATTCCTTCTGTAAAATGAAGTAATATTCCCACCCCTGATTTCTATGCAATGTTGTCATGAAAATCGAATGATCATTTTAAAACAGAAAAATGCTATGTCAAGTTGGGAGGTGGGTAGGGTCCTACAAAAAGCTTCTTTGCCAAGTGATTCTATCTTTTAATAAAGGGGAGTTTTAAGGTAGGCAATCTGAAGAAGGCCTCGTGGACTCTCTTTACCTCTTTTAGTTGTTGTGGGGAAGTCTATCTTACACCTACTTAGGTTTCACCCACTTTATAACCTATCTATTGTGTGACTATATGTTAGTTACCTAATCTCTTTCACTTTGGTTTTCTCATGTGTCAAATGGGAATAGTAATCAGTAATAAGCTCGAGGCAGGGTGGTGAGAGGAAGGTAGATTATGGTGCTTAAAACAGTTCATCTTGCTGCCAACGAATTTATCAATAGGAACACAGCCTCTGTAAGCACTCTATGTCAGTGGTTCTCAAATTGTAATGTGCATATGACTTTTCAGAAAAGGTTGTCAACATGCAGATTCTCAACCAGCAGGTCTGAAGTGGGGCCCAAGATTCAATGGTTCGCTGGTGCCCAGGTAATGCTGCTGCTGCTTACCCTTGGACACATTTTGAGTAGCAAGACTCTATACCATGGATCTCACTGTGTGGTCCACTTTTAAATATCCTTTCTCACTTTACAAAAAGAAAGAAAAAGTCAGAAAGCTTTAATTAGGCCCCAATTCTATTGACCTCAGTTCTAGAAATTCTAGACTTTTTGAGCAATAAGATACCTTAGACTTAGAGACTAAATAGTTTAACATCTCCATCTTACAAGCAATGAAAGAAAAGCCTAGAGTTGATAAGCACCATGCCTAACATCACAGAGCAACAGATGTGAGATCAACACCTGGGTTTTCCAACTCCCAGTTTTTACGCTTACCAGGAATATAGTGATTGAGAACAGAGTCTTAACCCAACACCCCCTTAAACATACATCCTATTTGAGGAAGCATGTGGGATAGAGGGACAATGATTAGCCTCTGGTGAGAAACAAAAGGGACAGCATGCTTCATTCTGATCCAGAATATTCCTCCCAAAGGAATAGAAGTGAATGACTAGTCCCATTTTGTTAATATCTAAGAAGCTAAGCAGGATTTTATGCAAAACATCTCAGCCCATCTTCACCTTGAAAATATTTTTTTATCTTGGAAATTTTAAAAACACTCAGTCAAGATTCAAGCTGTCTTTGCTTGGCCTTTAGATCCTTAAATCTCATGCTGCAGGTTCTCACTCTATAAAAGAACAAGTTCTCCAGGAGAGCAGAACCACTGGAGTCCTCTTTGATGAACAGTCAGCAGTGGTGACAACCAATTCCCAGTGACTATGAGACAGTCAACACAGAGGGAATCTTTCTCTAGACCCATGACTAACCACTTCAGCTTCTGAGAATGTGTTATAAATGTTCTCAGAGCCATGCTACAGCCCAGTGGATGCTTTTTGGCTCTGTCTCACCACATATGTTATCTTTATGGTAGCTGGTCCCAAAAAGGGTTATAACTCAAGGGAATCTCTTCACAGATTCATGTCTGGCTTAAAAACAAGAAGCTCTCAAACCTGTCAAATCAGGGAAGCAGACAGTGTTTCTATTGGGAGTACATTTTCCCTTTGGGTCTGTAATGGTTTCCTCTGGGAGGATTCTTCCCTTTTATACTGCTTACTTGTTGAAAACCAAGTCTGTGTTTGGAAAAGAACCTTTTTCAAGGTGTATAGTTTCATGAGTTTCAGGTTGAAACCGTAAAGAGGGAAGCAGCAGGAGGTGGGGGAGTTGAATGTACACTGCATGTAGCATTAGTTGAATACTCCTGTTGGTTGCCATAGGAATGAGAAGACTTTTGAGTTTAAATCTTAGCTCCTCTGGAGTTATGTGGAAAATGCAGTGGTGGATTCTTGCTGTTTATTGCTACCAGCTTTTTAAATCAGGGGCCCTTTACAAAATGCAGCCCAAATGTTTACCCTGCCAAAGGAAGGATACACTAACCTGAAAAAAATGTCACTCCCAAGACCTTAACAACTAAAGAACATGGACTTCTTCCAAATACTTTGGACCCCACAACTTCCAAGCTAGTGAAACACAATGCAGTTCTATTATTTTCCTCTCCAGCAAGGATTTGTGAAATAAACAAAAAAGTCTGTAACAGGTGGTAACTCACCCAAGGCAATTATCATTAAATTATTGTAGGAGAATATTTAGAAACCAAACAATTGCTTTAAAACCAATAGCTCTTGAAACCATTTTAAAGATTATTTGTTTGAAACATGGTGGCACCCCATCTGTATGTTTTCCTCATCAGTCAGCTCTCTAATCTGTTTTATTGCTAATTCAAAGTCCTGACATCAGTACCAACTTGCAATTTCAGTGTTAAATGCCACACCAAGTTTAATTAGTGTCTACCCCTCCCTTCCCCCACCACCATCATCTAATTTGAAAGACTATGGAAAAGTTAAACACATTAAAAGTTGAGCACCTTGCATGAGGTTTCCCAACTGGCATGCTAGGTTTTTCCCTCTCAGCCCTGGATAGTTGATCTTGTGAAGCTGACTGCCTCTGAACACATCTGCTCCTTTACAGATACGATCATTTTTGAAGTATGCCTTAATATGAAAAATCTTAGGAGAATCTAAATTCAACTAACTTGTAATTTCCTTAAGAAAGGGAATTGCTCTAGCTTATTTTGTATTCCCAGCTATTCACAAAATGCCAGGCACATAGTGAATGATAAACAATGATTTACCAATTAAATAATTGCTAATAAATGATTACTAACTGGAGATTTATATTTAATATCTGTGGACCAATCCTTGGAAGAATAGAAACTTTTGCTATGGAGCTATTCATTACCCAATGGATAAAGTGCCTACTCTACGCAAAGCATCTACATATGTTATGTCATTTAATTTTGATGAAGAAAGAGAAGATGAGCTTATGAAAAACTGTGGCCAAAATTTCACTGTAGTTTGTAACTCCCTGTTGCAAACTTTTCTTAGGGAAGCAGAGTGGTAAAAAAAATAGGTGTGGACATCTTGGCATGAGTCCTTGATGCTTCCCTACTTTGCATCGTTCTCTGGAGGTTAAAAAACAACAACAACAACAACAAAAAATCACAGTTCTTTGTGAGGGAAAATAATTATAATAGCTCTCACTCTGGGGATACTTACTGTGGGCCAGCCACCATTCTAGGTGAATTACACAGATTAACTCATTTAATTCTTATGTATACATAATTAACTATAGCACAAGTTAGAAATGCAGACAAAATACTACAGGATTTCACAGGGCCAGGAGGTAATATTTCGACTGATACATGAGACAGACACAGTTTGGGTGTATTGGATGGGGTGTCTAGCTCCCACAACTCCTTACATTTATAAGCTATTCAAAATATTTTAAAATAATACTTAACTTAAATTCTTCCTGTGTGTTAAGTTCTGAGTTGTCTACATAGATTACCTCATTTGATTTTTATTTTTATTGTTAGTCTACGGTGATGGAAACTGAGGCCTAAGCAGGTTAGCTTTCTCAGCTAGTAAGCAGCAGAACCAGGATTCCTGAGCCAATGTCTTTAACTACTTTCCTGCGTTGTCACTTGAATAATTGGATAACATCTTGTTGGTGTTTATTACATGGCAATTAGTGTTCTGAGGCTAAATATTACAAAACTATTGTTTTCTATGTACTAATAATGCTTGTGAGAAATTAAAACTCAGTGACTACCAATAAGATTCTCTTTGCTTCAGAAATAAGTACCTACCTACCATCACTTCCCCTTACGAGCATCATGGAGAGAGTGGGTCTTTCAGTTATCTTCAATCCACCAGGAACAGAGAATGATGATTTGGAAACCTGATACCCATAAAAGGATTCTCCTCAGTGCCTTCAGGTAATAGATCCGAATGATGTTTAACTCTGAAATCAAACAAAGACTGTGTCATCAATAACAATATTTGTTATGCAAAGATATGCATCAAATATCCTTGTATATATACATAAGGAAAACATTTAGTATTAATATTTAAGCACTTAGAATTGCTGTAGAATTTGTTAGTGTGTTCAAAAGCTAAAAGAAATGAAACAGTTACCAAAGTTCCTTTGACTTATTTTTTGTTTGTTTGTTTGTTTTTTCATATCGGCACTTGGAAACATAAAAATAGGTAGTTCGAGGTTACCTCTATATCTAAGTTCATTTCTATCAATTTTAAATTTCTACCTCTATTTCTACTCTCTACTTCTACCTATACATACATCTGTCTATCTATCTATCATCTGTCCGTCTACCTATCTGTCCAATCTATCTATTGGCAATCCTCACTTTGCATAGTAGCGTGAGGTTGTAAAAATGACTTTGCAATGACCTAAAATGACTTATACTGTTTTAATACAATTCACACTCACTCCCTATGGGTTCTCACTGCTATATGCAATCCTATTTTCCTAATATACTTTGGAGGTTCAGAGGCTATGCTTTCTAGGGTCTGTAAGACTTGTGGCCCTCAGAGATTATTATTCTTTCTTTCTTCAACATGTCTTTGCATATTTTCATGTTGCTATCTGGATTTTTAGGACTAGGAAAATGCATTTGAACTTGCAATTAATTTTTTTGGCCCCCTCCAGGAGAGTTGAAAACAAATTATACAAAAGCACATAAAGAAATGAGAGTAATGTGATTTTCTTTCCAGAAGAAATAAATCAAATATCATTATTATATATCCTCAATTTTGTGTTATAAAAGCTACTGCATGTATTTCTATTTAGGGATTTGAGAGTTATAGTAAATAGAGAGTTACTTAAGAATTTTTTATTTCCTACTTCACATTTCTTCATTTCCCTATTTTCAGATCAATTAGATAAACACTGAGATAGAGATATAATTTATGAGTAGTCTTTCTGCCAAGCAAAGAAATTTCCATATTATAAGCCAGATCAACTTACTAGAATCCATTTGGCAGAAGGGTAAAATGACATTTTGGGCTCCTGTTCTTCACTCTGTGAACCAGCCCTTCTACACAAAGGGGAAAGGATATCTTCAGAAGTGGGCAACAAGTGGAGCCAAAGGCTCTGGCCTCTACCATATTGGTCAGTGCCACCTCTCTTCCACTATGGCTCTCTCCAGTGCAGTTTCAAGAACAGAGGGGTGCATGATTTTGTTTTGAAGAATCTTTCTGCTAAGAGAGGATGGGCCAAGGGAAACTCTTTTGACATATGTTCTTGAGTAGGAATTAGGACTCTGCCTTTGGTTCTTTAGAGAAGCTTCAGGCCTTGCTCAAATGAAAGTCTTTACGGATTTAATGCCTTTCTCTGCTTGCTGATTACCCGGCATCTTAAATATAAGTTAGCCCTTAAAACATGACTACACATTTACATGGAATAAAATTAGGCTGCTCCTCTCTGTCAGACATTTTTTTCTCAAACTTCCCAACTCTCCCAGGCTTTTTAAAAGTTTTCCAGCTATCATCAAAAGCTTCTCACAAGAAAAGATTGGAAATTCATTTACTCTAAAGTAAAAGTACCTGATGATGATTTAACGTGTTTCCTCTCCCAACGAGATTTCAATATGAATAAAATTTCAGATAAAAAGTTTGTGTTCCTCTACCACTTAATGGCAAGCCATTAATGAGCAGGGAAGGGGAGATTTCTTTTGAATGACAGCTTAAGAGATAAGAGAGTGACTTCCTAAACAGAGTGAAATCACTGCTATTGAAAAATATTCAGAGGTCAACCATTTGCAAAATAAATATATTGTTTTCTATACATATTTAGTAAGCTAGCACTTAACCAAGGATTTTCAATCTAGATACCCCATCGAGCGATACAAAATGCCTTCATACTTTAAGAGACATTCTAATATTTTAAAGGTAAATTAGTTGGATTTGTTGAGAAAAGAGAAACTTCTCAAAGACTTCATACAAGTAGGAGACCAAACTTCATGCAGTCCAACACAAATATAAAAAAATAGTCTTTTAGAGAGCTCTGGAATTAAACAAGGCCATTAAAACAATTAAACAAGTATAATTAATTGTAAAATTGTCAACACAAACCTCTTTATCTCTTAGCAAACAGAAAAAAACCCCAACGGACTCTGATGGAAGTTAATCGGATGATATAAAAAGAACAAAAGAACAAGTTGTCTACTTACAAATCATGTGACCTTTTTCCCAGAATGTCTGGGTCTTGTGCTGGCCAATAGAATAAACAAGTACACTCCAAAGATAAATGAACACAAGCTGATATCTTTACTGGTCTTTAGAATCCATTTGAAATATGCCTTGATTTTGAATTAATCAAATGCTTTTTTCCTTTGTATATAGAACATTCAAACATGTTTCCTCTTATCACCTAACTGAACAGAAAAGTATATTCATCTCTGCTATGTCATGTATTTTTAATAATCCTAGATTTGTTCCAGCCTTACATTTCTAAACTTTCAAATTGTAATTAAACAATATAACTCTATTTTGGCCTTTTTTAAAATATTTTTTTATTTCTAGCTCACTGAGATATATTAACACTGTCTGAGTTAACTTTTAGAGTTGATGTCTTGAGGACATTTTGGACTGAATTGTTCAGTGCTGTATAAATGTTAGTCTGAATATTTGCTCTAACCTTGCCTTCTCCTCTGTCTGGTTCTATTATAACTTAGAACAATGGGCCATTATAAATGTTGCATTTGAGTAGATTAAAGTTATAAAACAGAGCTGAGCTAATCAGATTTTGACATTGGCTTTTAAACATTACAATGCTTCACTACCTTTAAAAATAATTCCTCACACAGATATTCCTATATGTAACCAATGGCTATGCTCCCCAGAGAGTAAAGTAATTTTTTGAAGATCTATTTCAGAAACTGGCCAGTTTATTTTAAAGGACTCAGTTGTTAGTATTTAGTAAAGTGACGTCCCTTTTTGCAAGTGAATTATTATCCCCTTTCCAAATACATTCTTTCTCTAAGTTGAAATTTTCCTCTTTGAGTTTTCTTAAGTCATGACCTTTTCACATTATATGTAAGACGCTCCACATTTCCCTTTCTTGGTCAACTTTCTAGAAATGTCTGACTTCCAAACCCATCCCCTAATCCCTGAGAATCAACTCTAATTTTTCAAATTTCCAATTTAGCATCTCTTTCCTCAATCACATATTCATTTGTGTTCACCTAAATGGTTGGTATTTATAAGCAGCAATTCTCTACTCTCTCTCTCTCTCCCTCCTTCCCTCTCTCCCTCTCCCCTCTCTCCCGCTCCCTTTCTCCCCTTTTTCCTCTCCCTACCTCTCTCCCTCTCTCATCTATGAGTCAGTACAATTTCAACAGAATCACAATAGGGAGTTCAGAACCTGTCGCCCACACCTTACTGTAAGCTAAAAGAACCAGAAGACAGCTTTCTCTTGTAAATGTCAAGTGTTCAGCATGTATTTAATGGGGGCTGAATAGAAGTGTAAGCTTAGAAAAGTAAGTCCCTGAGCCTGGGCAAAAAGCTTTGAGCACAGGCATACCTCATTTTATTGCTCTTGGCTTTATTGCACTTTACAGGTTCTGCACTTTTACAAATCGAAGGCAAGACTCTCCACTAGCAAAAAGATTATGACGCTCTTTATTGTGGTGGTCTGGAATCGAACTCACAAGATCTCCAAAGTACTCCTGTATTCTAAGTCCAAAGTTGACTTTCCCTACAAGGGCATATAATTGGTAGTTTTAGCTTCTTTTTCATCAGGCTTAACTCTTTGCAACACCAGCTTGGTGTCTGTAGGAAAACCCACAATGCAAGTAACAGATTTTCAGGATTGTCTCAAGAGCAATCAGCAGAGCCATGCATATGGAAGCGGGGAATCTGGTGGTCTTCCTTTCAAGGCTTCTCAAATGTGGCTGCTCTTCTCAAACAATCTAACCTGCCACACATCACACCGTACTTACAAGCCCTGTAGTGGGTTTGCCACAACTCTCACACTAGAGAGTTGTGGCAAAAAACCCACTACAGGGCTTGTATTGGATTATCACTATGCCTTTCGTGAGCAGATCTCAAAGTATCGTGTCTTAAAGTCCTTACTCAGGTTTGGTAAAGAGAACATCCAACCAAAATAAGCTCAGGTATCTAACCAAAATTTCTTTTTGCTGTTGGTATTACTTTATTACATTCAGACAGAGAAGAAGTCATTTAGACAGATTAGCATGATTCTGCTGGAGATTTGACCAAGCAATCAGAGGCAGGAAGAGGAAGAACAACCATGGAAGAGAGGGGTGTGAAATCAAATGTTCACTCTGTATTTCGCTCTAAAAAAAAAAAAGCTCAGAATTATAATTACCCACCTTGTTTTGCAGCTCAGAATAAAAGTGGCGTTGCACCAAACCCTACCCAAGCAGCCGTCGTGATTAGAAAGCACTCTACACCTTAGAGAACCGAGGAGACATGAGCATAATTTTAAATGCAAATTAAATTGAGGGGGTAGAAGAGAGAACACATAAAAGACAGTAAAACAAAACCTTTCAATTTTCTTAAATTAGCAGTCTAATGTGTTCTAAAGAGCAGTTCCACTCAGATCTCTTCTTAGGGATTGCGTTTCATCACAATATAAAATGGGCAAATCCATCACTTTCCTCTGCTCAGTGTTCTTGAATTGAGATTGAAGGGGAAATTAGAAGCTGTTCATTTGGGCTTTCAGGCTCAGCATCGTGCACAGCTTCGTTTTATGCTCTACAGTGTCCTATTGAAAGGGGCCAACAAGTGCTGGTGAGTATCTGCTAACTTTAAGATTCTTCCTTTCATATACCTTTTTTGGGGCTATCTTTCTTTTAAGGGGAGGGGGGATTCTTACAAAAGATCTGTGTTATAATGCATCTTTTAAAAGCTAGAAATTTTCAGGCAGCATTTTAAGCTTCTTACAGTGACTGATTCACAGAAGGCAAGAGAGTTATTTTCAGCTTAGATGCCGATGGCTGATTTTTATATTAATTATAACAGAGGAATATTTAACATATGCTAGCTAAAATGACCTTTTCCTATCACCCTTAGCCAGCATTAGGTAAGAATTGGTGCCCCCAACAATTTCTAGACAACTTTCTTATCACATTAACTATTTAATCATATAATTCTGTTGTAATTGCAGATCAAACTGGGAACTGGGGCTAAAGAAATAAATTATTAAACCAAAAAACATTTTTTAATGGCTATGACACTTCTCTGCATAAGTGATGGGTGGGAGCAGGGAGATGGAGAATGGACCCACGTGATGGTTACATGTAGATTTTGATGGTGATGATTTTCTGCCAAAGTTTTACATAGGAAACTGGTCATTTTCTTCCTCCACAGTGGAGAATACAAAGAGGCTGAGGCTGGCGTCACCTTCTGTTGCTAAGGTAACATGCTCTGGCCATTTTATCTGATAAAGCAAGTCCAGTGGACAGTATACATTATTCATTGCTGTTCTAATCAAACAATCAAAATTGTTTACTTTCACCGGGAATATTTAGTGAGATCAAAGACACTCTGGCTGAAATTGCTCTTGTTTTTATTGCCTGCAGTTAGCCCTTGATTTTTTTTTTTTCTTTGCAGTAAGTATGATTTGCTGTTGGGGTACCTTTGGGTATTTTTAAAAGTTCTCTTTTACCAGACTTGGTTTATTAAATTAAAATGTGCACTATTAGAAAGAGAAGTAGCTGGATTAGCCTTCTGAGCTTGATTTTAATGACTTTGTCCTGCTAATTCTTTCTAAAAACATCTTGCAGAAATAGAGATACTTCATTTGTGGAAGTGTCGGGAAAAGGCTATATATGCTTGATAGAAACCAACAAGCTGAATGTTTTTTAGTGAATGGTATTAGCTTCCTGACAGACTAGTGCATGATAATATTATGGGGATCGTTGCAATTCTGAAATAATTGCCAGCTCTCTGTAAACCAGAATTTTTTCTTAAAAGCAGCCTAATGTCAGGGGCAAGTAGGTGATGATCCTGTAGCACTTTATAAAATGTGCTGGAAGGACTAGCTAAAAAGGAAAGAATTCAAGGCATTTTGCAGCAAACATGTCAGCATGTGTCATAATTGCAATGCATCTATAAGTGAAGACTCTGATTCTTAGGCAATTCTTGCTGCTCAAGGGGAATCAGAACTCATTGGATCAACTGAAGATCAATACCTCAGAAAGGCTAACACTTAATGAAGCAATTTATCAAACAGACTTTTTGAAAACCGGTAGTATATGAATTTAACAGTATATTTTTAAGTTACTATACAGCAAGGAAAGACTGGTATGTTATATCTCTTTAGCCTAAATAATCTTTTCTTTTCGGAAGAAGTGGAATATATTACTTTTACTTTAAATGAATGTCGGTTAAATGTTGCATTTTCTTGTACAGTAGGAAAGTTATGTTGACAGGCGGCTTTTGAATTGGAAATGTCAGTCAAATAATGGGACATATAATGAGATATTTCTTATTCTCCAAAATTTTAAATCTATAATATGCAAGTTCGGGGCTTTAAAAATCTATTAGACAGTCTAAAATAGTGTAAAATTTTTTTCTCTTTCATAGGCATACAAGTGACTATTTTCTCTCAAAACTCTGTTTTTGGAACATCAAAGATGGATTATCCCAAAATGGATTATTTTTTGGATGTCGAGTCGGCTCATAGACTCTTGGATGTTGAGTCAGCTCAAAGATTCTTCTACAGTCAAGGAGCACAAGGTAATAAAATGGGAGAAAGAGAGAAAAGTCCTCTCCTTTGCCTTTTGATTTTATATGAACAGTACAGTATTGACTGTAGCAGTTTGAGCTCCTCTGCAGTTCGACAGAATTTCTAAACTGATAACCTTTACCAGGCTGTTGCTGAATGAATAAATCCAAACTTCTTGGATGTAGTAAAAAGGCAACCTATTCAACTTTAGGTACAAATGCCCCTTGGAAAGCTATGTTAGAAAATGATTCCCCAACCTCCTTGCATCCAAAGCATACATTTGAAAGCCATCAGGGATTCTTTTCCCCTCAGAAAGGCTGAGATTGCGGGCACCACACTAGAGCAAATCTAGGGCACCCTGACCTATTTGACTGAAATCCAGATGGATTAGGGGCTCCTGAGATAAGCTTTGAGTTTTTGCAGCTGCCTTATCTATTTTAAATAAACGCAGTTAACTGCCTCAGGAATTAACAATGCATTCAGAGAGCAGTAAGGAACATGCCTGTTGTTGATGTGTACATTTTTATTACATCTTTTAAGATGGTCAATTAGGCTCCAGTTTGCTTGCTCTCCTGTTCAAGGGTGCAGTTAAAATGTTTTGCCACCTCATTAGAGTACAGAAAGAAGCTGGAGTGTTTTATGGGATCTCCTGATAAGTAGGAAAATTTTTTAGCATATTTTGTATTTTAGTTGGGGTATTCTGTCAAAGCAACCTGATGACAGGCATATCTCATATGGTATAAGCAATGCAACGAGGAGAAGGGCAATGTCTGTATTCTTAAATAGAAAAGTAGTTGAATTCTTGGAAGTCACAAGGCAGAGCTGAAAATGAAATGCTCTTTTGATAATGCTGGCTTCTTTCACTGTTACATGGTGATAGTTCTTCACACAGAGCACTGATAACATTCTGCCTTGGCTTGAAATGCTCTCTTCTAAATTGCTTTACCTCACTCTCAAGCTAATTTCTCATGACAATCTCGAGGGCTTGCAAGTCTCCTCCTCTCTGTTTCCCTTTTCCTGGGCATGATCTAGTCTTCTTAAAGTCAAGAGGGGATGGAAATTATCTGGTTGATTTGTTTGGGTCAGTGCACTCATCAGCAGAGCTTAAATTCTCAAAAGTGATGTAATAGCTAATTCTGCTCATCCCTCTGGCTGTATGTAGTCAGCATTGCTATTCTCAGCCATTTAAAAAGACATGAAAATGTTACTGAAGTAGGAGAAGACTGAGAGACTGGCCAGAATCTTTAGCCTCCTTTGGATCTGCAAGTAGAAGATGCCAGAAGTAGATGGGGAACAGAGGCTGGAAGAGAAAGAAGGCTGAGGCAGGGCTCAATCCCATCTCCAGTGTCTTGTTTAAACATTGCTGGGTCTGGTCCATTCAGTGTGAATGGGAGAATAATGTTCCATGATGAAGTCACCCACCTGGGCTACATAACTGTTGGCAGAGCAGAGAAAGAGAGTAGCAGTTAATTATATATATTAAAGATGTCCACTTTTTCTCGCAGTAGAGATGGTTTAAGCATTTACGAAGACTGTGGGCTTCGGGCTTTAATGGAAAGAAAACAGGCAGGGTGTGGGAGGCTCAGAGAACTCAAGGCAGCCTTGGAGTTGTTGGCAGATGGAACTGAGGGTGGAGTGGTCAGAACTGTCACCATCTATGACTGCGGATTAGATTCCAGAGCTGGAGTGACTAGAAAATGTATGGGAGGTGGTAGCATAAGCTACTGCTGCTTCCTGATATCACATTCAATTTTGAGTAATCAGAATGCTATTCCAATCAAAGAATTTTAGATTTATAGTTAAGGGTGGAGGTTCCCTAAGTATCATCTAGGTCAATTTTCAAAACCCCCAGACTTCCTGAATCAGAAATAAGGCCCAGGAGTTTGCATTTTAAATAAGAGCTCAGGTGATGATTACCTAGGTAGCACAGCAGTCTATGGACTCTCATTTAAGAACCAGTCTAATCCAGCCCAATTTCTGTCTTTCTCCCCTAGAACAGGAACACTTTCCTCAGCTCTAGAGGCAGGATAAGACAGTAGTAACAGACACTGGACCCTGACTGCCCAGGTTTAAATTCTGGGTCCATTATAGTGAATCTGAGCAAGTCAACCTTCTGATCCTTATTTCCTTCCTCTGCAAATAATAGTACCTCATTCATAAGCTGTTAGGTGCATTAATGAGGTAAGATTTTAAAGTGCTTAAAATAGCATCTCCCACATAGGAAATGCTATACATAAGCAAATCAATAAAATAAACATCCCTGGCACGAGTCCATTTCTCCTCTGAGATTTCATAAGCAAGCCACTGCATTGCAAACAAGAAATGTGGCTGATAGGAATTTAACCTATTTTTGACAAAAAAAAAAAACATTTTTTTTTAATTTTAAATAAATGTTACAACACAGCAATCATTTTCTTGCCCCATCAAAACCATTGTCAGGTTTCTGACAATGATATCTCACACACTCAACTGAAAAACTGTAAGTTTGTCTTGGTACTCCCTATCTAACTAGTCTTTCATTTCACTTGAAAAGTGAGGGTTCACTTTCTTCCAACACTTATCCAGAGACCACATAGGACCAGTCACCCGGAGTCTCCTTTCTGGAGATCTGCTGCCATTGTGATATGGGGCTTGTCACTGCATCACTCCGACTCCTCCACAGCAGCTTCCTTCCACTCGGCAGACTCCACAATCTTTCCTGGGTAACGAGTCCCTTGGTCTGACTAAGGGCTCCGAGTGACTGGGCAGATGCCTGAAGACCATGGCTTGTACCTTGCCCTTCCTGAACCAAATGCATGTGCTTTAGAGTAAATGACTAAAGCCCACAGCTTACCAATGGCAAGGCTCTGAGGGTCAGTGGAAGGGAGGCAGCATGGTGGCTGGTTTTTGAGAAAGGCATTTGAGGCAATTAGGGCCTTGTGCTGCTGCTGAATCACAATACATGGCAGCACTCTACTCGGCCAGCCCAGCCCAGGTACAGAGGGATATTAGCAAGGTCAAGTAGCCCCATTTTGGTACCCTCTTCTAAAAAGGTCCAACTGGGAATAGCACAGAGTTAAGAACCTGGAACGTGGATGACCCAGGACTCAGTCAGCTAAACTGGTGTGTGATTATTGCCTTTTTGAGTTATCCTTTCTCAAGTTCATACAGATATTTCTATAGACTGATCAAGTGTTCTTACAGGTGTGGCTATTTTAAAGAGGAAAGCAAAAAAATATGAGTTTCTCTCATTTTCCACATTACCATTCTTGCATCAATTTATTTACAAATTCATAAATTCTTGGACACCAACACCTTCTATATTGTAAGATGGTTATTCAATGAAACAATACCAGAATTACAATGTTTTTAAACCCATCATAGTTGTTTTTCAGCTTTTCTTGTAAAGAGGTAAAAGCTATCCCTAAGAAGAGGATGATTCTAGCCAGCAAGAGCAAGAGGAATTTGGGAGGGTGAGAAGAAGAAAAAGGAGAAAAAAAAAGCTATCCAATCCATTATGGACAGATTCTTCTAGAAGTCCCAGAGATTTGCAAAAGTCAGAGGTCTGCTCTACTGAATAAGCAGCTTGTTTTTTCTCTCATCTCTTGGTTCAATCCCGAGGTAGGGAAGCTGAGCCCATGTCTCTAGGATTTTTCTTTAGAAAGTGTGAGGTGCTTCAGAGAGCGGACAAAGCCCAGAGTCATTCGTTCATCTCCACTCCATGAAGGATGCTTTTCTAATTGGTCTGTGAGTGATTTGTCAGCAGTAAATCTTGCTCACAGAGGAAGTTCTTTGAAGGTCCTCCTTACTCCAGGGGAGAATTCTTGAGGTTGAAGATACACATAGCATAAAGATCAGCTATGTCTTGACACCATATAACTTGCATTCACCCATCTTTCAGGTTTCTGACAATGATATCTCACACACTCAACTTCAGGCTCTGTAATTTATTTTACTGAACATTTGACCTCAGAGAGAAGTCATATCATAAAATCACAAAATTAGCATCATGGAATTTTCAGGTTGAAATGGACATTACGTATTAGAAATTCTCTTGACCCCTCCCTAAACCAAATGGAACAGAATTTGTGAGGGCCACACCCAAGTCCCAGTGCTACATTCCAACAAGCTGCTGGATTGTTCTGATGAACACCAAAGACTGAGTACCACTGTTACGGCTCCTTAATCACTTGCTTCTCAGAGTGTGGTCCCTGACTAGCAGCATCAGCTTCATCTGAGAGCTCATTAGAAATGCAGAATCTCAGGTCCTATCCCAAACCTAGAGAAGCATGTCTGCATTTTAACCAGATCACCAGGTAAATTGTGTTAAAGTTTGAGATGCAATTAAATCCGGTGCACATTAGAAATATCTGGTGAGCTCTTACAAACTCAAGGCTGGAGTCCCACAGCAGACCAATTAAGTGGAGGTGAGCCCCACACTTGGAAATCTTTTTAATTGTCCCTAGTGATTCAAATATGTGACTGGGGCTAAGAACTACTGATCTCTCATTTTATAGAAAAGGAGATTTTAGCACATTGTGCAGCTATTCTTGCCTGAATATTTTTCTCTATCTAGATCTTGTAAATGAATCCGAATTATCGGAAAGGTGAAAATGGACTTTTAAAAAAAGGACTGGACTATGTATCTGGTACTGTACTTTGCATATTCATTATATCTATTAATCCTCAAAGAAACTTGGGGAAAAGAGAATTATGTTGCTCATTTTGCAGATTAGAGAAGACAATACATTTAGACCGCAGTATAGCCAGGATTTAAATTCAAGTACATCAGACTCCAGCAACCCCACAGGTAATGAAGGCAGAATACATAACCAAATCACACTTCAAGAGATGCTGAAGCTCAGATGGTTCAGCCACATGCCCAAATCATGCAGCTTAGAGTGAGAAGGTGAAGACTAGAACCAGATCTTCTCTTACCACACACACCTATGCCCTTTTCACTGTACTAGGTTTCTTTTCTCAAAGACCATCAATATCGTTGGACATTTAAATTACCATCAAAGGGGAAAGTACATTAAAAGAGAGCTAAATGACTAAAGTCACTAGGAAATCAAATTTATGACTCCTGCTCGCAATTTCCCCTCTTTTATGATTTTAAATAACTCTTGGCATTAGAACCAGGTGCTAGTCATTGTTACTTCATCATAATGCATCTTTTCTGTCATCTACATTGTTTCGTTCAACAAAGGGAAATGCCAGTTTTGACAACTGATAGATGCCACAGTGAGCAGCTAAGAGTCTCTTCAAGTTGTATTTGGAAATAGAGATAAATTAATCTAAACTTCCTTTCAACCATTTCCTCCACCCATCGCGCCCCCCCCCACACACACTCAACTGCCTCCCAGCTCCACCTTTAGCCCACCCTGTGAAATATGTCAGAACAGGTGGATTTTCAACCTTTAGCTTTGAGTTCAATTCACTCTGAATTCTAAACCTCTGGGACTTCTTAACGTCGCTCCAAGAGACAAAGACATTTGGTAGCACTCAATTATTTGCAAATCATTTACAATAGTCATCTACACAGAATGTGCTCATGCGATTTCCTTTCCTGTGCTAAATTCAAGACCCAGCCTCAATGTCACCTCTTCCGTGAAGCCTTGCCTGACTTTTCTAGACCTTTCTCCCCTAGCACTCTATTCAGCCTACATTATAACCACTGTCATATTGTATTATTCTGCTTTCACAACTTACTAAATGCATGAGCTCACATAAATTGTTTCACTTCTCTAAGCCTCAGGGTTCTAATCAAAATGGATATAATGCTAGCTCTGAATTCATAAGAGTTTTTGAGAGTTAGGGGAGTTATGCCTATAAAGTGTTTAATATATTATTTGTTATTACTGAATAGTAATAACAATAGTGTTGGTTTATTATTACTTAGGTGTCTCTTACCTATCTAGATCATGGTAAGTCCTTAAATATTTTCTGGATGCCTAGTACCATCCCTGGTATATGATAGAGGTATTAACATTTATCACAAGTTGCTATTAAACTGAAGGAATGAAAATGATTAAATCTGCATTACAAAGAAAGAATTGAGATTTAGGAAAAGAACTTTTTGCAATTCAATATTTGGAAAATAGAATCTCCTAAGACCTTTAAGGAACTAACATCTTTAGATACATACTCTGCTTAAGGCTGGAGGTAGAGACAGGTAAAAATAATTTTCAAATACAGAGAGATGCAGGAAATAGGAAAAAGTCATCACCTATGCACTATCTCCTATAAACAGAAGAAATTTAGAAATCAAAAGCAAAAAGAAAATACAGCAGGAGGGAATTGGTATACTATTGAAGAGAATTAACGTTTTAAAATAAATTTCCAGGGGTCCCTGAATAGTACCGTTTTTTAGAAGGGCTTTTTAATTTATTATAATAGTCTACGAAGATTGAGTTTTTATTCTGCCTGAAAGTAGAATTGTGGACCAGGTGGCCACTCAGTGTTTATTCTAAGGAACTTAATTGAGATCAATTCAAATGCTACTCTGAACGTATTTAGGAAACTAGCCCTGAGCTGTACCTTAGTTGAGATCCCTTTTCCCCTCCTTCTTTAGAACTTTATGGCCTAGTAATCCAGTCCTTATAATTCTTAGCTGATTAATCCTCAAACCAGCTACCATTCACAGTTCTTCCAACCAGATTCAATGGAATGTGGCTGTAGATATACCCATCTAAGCCCCACACCGAATGCGTACACTTTGAGAACTGCTCACTGTAACCTGGCCATAATGTTTCTAGGAGTCTTGTACGGTGAGTGCCAGGTTGTCTTCCTTCCTTCTCTGTGTCTGTCCCCCAAGACTTTAATATCATGGTCATAGATGTGGCTCATATCTGGACTTGTAGGTCTAATTTGCTCCGTAAGGATGGAATCAGGAACAGTGATTGCAAAGCAACTGGATCCTTGTTTGAGGCATAATTATCAATTGGATTATAACCTTTTCCATTCACTTATTTAATGCCCTCCTCCCACGTGCCCCACTAGGACCAGCACAGCAAACCCAGCATATCTCTGTCTCCTCATAGTGGTGTCCTAATCAAGTAGTTCATATGTTGTACTATTTCCCAGACCCTTGTCTATGCTAAGTGCTTCAGATGACACTTTTCTTATATAGTTCACAGTCTTGTTTTTATGGTGCTCAAATCATCACCATCAATAAATGCTTGTTTTAGGGTATTTGTTTTTTTTCTCTATAACTCTAGACAGGAAACAGCATGCTGTGCTTCACTCATGGTTGACAAGCTAACTACCAAGCCTTCCTTCCTAACCTCCCACACACTTCATTTTAGACCTCTAATTGCTCACACCCAGGCTCTCCAAACCTGTGTTTAATACAGGGAACATTTTGTGTGAGAAAGAGAGTGAAGGCAGATCAAAAGGAAAAATACTGTGGAGAGAGCCAGCCTGCCTCTCAATTTCATCCATATGCAGATGACCATGAAATCCAACCTTCCATTTCTGGTGTGTGCCCTTGGAACAGTACACAAAGTCTCATTCTGGTGCTGACAGTTTATCTACACATGGCCTTCTAATGTTCTTCGTGCCTTTGCCCCCAGCAAGCATCTGCTTTGCTATGGAGGGTGATTTGGGGCTCATAAGTAAAATAAGGCATGAGGACAATAGGAAGAGGGAGAGGGTGAGAGAATAAGAGACACAGAGGAAGAAAATCAAATGAAAATACTGTAAAATAATTCCAGTCAATTAATAACTCCTACTCTCACATAAGGCATATGAGAGAGTGGATTAAAGATGCAGCCCACACACAGCTAACATCAGTCATGATGCGATTAGCATAAACAATTAGCAGGTGCTTGGGAAAAAATTCTCACCCTTCATTTGCCCAAACAAATCTGTTTTCCCCCCAAAAAGCTTTCACTACCACCCTTTGTGAACTGAGCTGGCAGAGGCAAGGATAGAGTCTAACACATCAAAATCAACTCATGGCCAGTACCATCTTTAATATTTTTAAGAATATTTTAGTAGATGGTGATGATTTGAGCACCAATCAGACCCACACACTCATACAACACCACTGAATGAATATTGGTGTTAAATTAGACTTCTGACATTCTAAGAATAAACAGATTATTTTATAGATCCATGTATCTTTTTTCAATTTTAAAAGCAAAGCAGTGATATTAAAGCATCTGGAAAAAAAAAAAACTGACAGGAAAATAAACCCTACACAATTATTTTAATTTTTTTTACACTTTCAGTCTCTTTCATACACATTCAAATTTTTACAAAGTTGCAATTATGGCATATACAAAATTGGAGGTATGGTATGAAGGAAATCTTTTCCACTATTGGCTGGAGAATGTCATAGTGTTTTAGGGTTTGGACTTGAGGGTAACACCAGATCTAAGTTCAAACTATGATTTCCTCTTCTTAGAATGTGACATTATGCAGGTTATTTCATCTCTCTTTGCCTCATTTTTCACTTTTGAATGCAAATGGTAATAATAAGACTTCTTAATCCAAAGAACTATTTTCAAGATTAAATGAAACAAAATAACATTTCACACACTATGGAACGACATATGATTTTCAGGTAACACATGAACACTTTTATAATAATAATATATTTGTTGTGTTGTGCTCTAGAAAAAAATGTAAATTGAAACTATTTAATTGAAATATAAAAATATATAACTATATCCCATACTTACAGGCTACTTCTTAGAACGGGAAAAATAGGCTGACTACAGTCCATTTAAGGTAAACATTAAGTAAATAATAATGCAGATAATATTTAAATGTGATAAAGTGATAGAGGAATAACTAAAGTTTGGAAACACTGAACAAATAAATATAAAACTCTAAGCAAAATGTCAAGCACTTAATATGCATTTAATAAATGTTAGCTCTTATGTTAATTATGTTTTAATTTTGTTAAGCCTCAGTGGAAAATGGCAGGGCTTTCCCAAGAGAGACCCTCTTCCCATCTCTCATATCCTCTGTGGCCATTTATTCCTAATTCAAATTTCGAAACCCTATGACAGTCTTAACATTACAAGAACAAGATAAGGCAAAAACTTTGACTTTTAAAATAAAATTGCTGACCACTCCCTAAAGAATCCTTATAGTTCTACTGTTGGGAATTTTCTTTCTTCAGACTCTTACAACATTAGCTAAACTGTACTGATTTCCTCTAAATTTGCAACAAACTCTAGTTTATCAGAATGTGGCTTCCTGATAGTAATGTGAGTCACTATTTACTTAGGAATGAGGAAATAGATTTTGATGAATTCACCTTTAATTATATTTCTTTTTATTTATTTTTTTATTTTGATCCCTTAAGAGAAGCACGGTAGTGTGAAGAAAGTGATATCAGAAATACCTGGCAGATAATTCTAACAGACATGTGACTGGCTATACAAATGGCTCAACCTCTATAAGCCTTTGTTTCCCCATTTGCAAAATGATACAAATGCTTACAATGTTATTATTATCAGGATAAAATAACATAAAGTAATACATTTTGATTTGTAGATTCTCAATTTAGATAGTAGATTCTCAATAAATATTTGTTTAAGGAATGAATAAATTACCACAGTGAGTAAAGAAAAACATTCTTTGAGTGACTGTTCTGTGTCTTTAAGAAGCTCACAGATAATCTAATACAACACAAAGTACCCTAATAGAAGCAAAAGCAGGATCTCATAAGAAAAAAGAAAGAATTCAGAGAATACTTCAAGGAAGTGTTAATGCCTCAACTTTATCCTGGAGTTAGCACAAAAATGGGGCATTCCTTGTAGAAAAAACTAGCATGTATAGGTCTTTCTATAAGCAATTCAGTATGACTGGATCGTAAAGTGCAAGAAGGTAAAAGTGATAGTTGAGGTTGACCAAAAAAAAGCAGGTTCAAGGAATGAGACCTTGAATACTAGATTAAGAATTTTAGGATCTATTCTATAGGAAACAGAGTATTTGAAGGATTTTTAAAGCTGAAAGGGTGTTCCTAATCCAGATCTTTTACATATCAGAAATGCACATTCCATAGCCCCTTTCCAAGTGTACTGATCAGAATCTTTGGGAGTCAGTCATGGTAATCTGGGTTTATTTTATTTTATTTTAAGGGGTTGTTTTGCTTTGTTTTTGCAACTCCCAGATGCTTTGGTGCAAATAGTATGAGGTTTGGAATTTGAGACCCGCTGACTAGTCAAAATATTTACTTTTATAGGTGAATAAAAAAGAGCCCAGAGAGGTAAATGAATAAAATGGAAGAAAAATCCGAGATTATATTTACTTAAAATTCACTATTTGTTGAACACTAATCATGTGATGGAAATTTAAATTGGAAATAGACAAATCTCCTGACCTCAAAGAGTTAATCATCTAATATAGAGACAGATGAATAAATCAATGACTTCAGTCCCAAAAGATAAATGCTAGGAGAATGTGCACACTGGGAGCTTTGCAAGCACAGATGAGGGTATCCAAATCAGACAAAGATGTGTGTATGTGCATGTGGGGTGGGAGAGGTAGATATATTTTCAAGTTAGTGAAACATCTCTTTCCAAGAGAAGATGACAGTTAATCAGCCTTTATGTTAGAATTAGGGGGAAAAAAAGAATATTCTGGCCAGTGTGAAATGACATGTGATAAAGCATGAGCACATTAGGAGTATAACACATTAGAGGAAATATACATGTTACAGAATGAGAGATATTGTAGATTTGGGGAATGGCAAGAGAAGAGACTAGAAGAGTAGGCAGGAGCCAAGGCGTGCAAGACTTTGTATGCCCAACAAAGAAAGAGCAAATTTGGTATTGAATCCACTAAAGAATCTAATACAGAGTAAATCTCTTTGTCAGATTGTTTTTTTATCAAGACCACAAATATGGAGGATAGATTGAAAGAAGTAAGATTAGAGGCAACGAAAACCATTAAGAAGTTATTACAATGACCCCGGTAAGGAGTAAAGAGCCTGAAAAGGCAAATGGCAGAGTGAATTTGGTAGGAGAGATCTTGGAAACCTTAAAATTATTTTTGCTAGATTTGGTAGTGGTAGGGTGAGTAGACAAAAAGTGAGGAAGGAGTACTTCCAATGATTCCAAATGTTTTACTTGGATCCACTGGATGGATAAGAAAGCTGTTCACCAAGAGAGGAAAAAGGAAGAGAATCAAGATGTGAGGGGAGATAAATTCAATTTAGAATTTATCAAATTTGGAGACCCTATAGAATATCCAAACATAGATTACCAATAGGGAATAATTCTATAGGTATAAATTTGGTATAGAGATCTTGGAAAACCATCCAAAATATTCTATATGCCTTGGTAATTCTTAAAATAATTTCACTGATGGGTTTTACATCTGCCTCTGAATATGTGATTCCACTGGACCTTTAATATTTCTTTCATATTATTTAGAGGATTGGGAGATTGTTTAAAGGAAACATTTATTTTCTAAATTAAAAGTTTTCACCATAAATACAATATTTTCTCCCTAGCACTAGTATTTAAAATTAATAGCCCATCTGCAATATTTACATAAACCTAACATTTGAAGTTACCAACATCATTTCAAAGTCGGACTTCTGTTTTCATAAAAAGCAAAATTCAGAGTTAACATTTATGAGATCATCTAAAGAACACAAGTTAAAAAATCTTAATGCAACTCAGTCACTTTACTTTGCAAAGGAAGAAGAAAAAAAGAGTTTCAGCTATAGCTGGTTAAAAATAGACCTTATTTTTCTTTTGAACCTATACAGTAAGATCTTCTGTCCCATTTAGTTGATTATGCACTATTTAGTGTTTAAACTTGATAGGTGACAGGTAGAGAAAGAACTACTTGGCTTAGCCCAATTTAATCCTTGTCTCTAAGCAAGAGCAGACTCCAAACATCATACTACAAGGCTGATTTTTACATTAGCTCTATCCTATGCAAGCTCAATAATCTGGGCATGAATATAAGTTGAAAAAGGAAATGAGAGTGAGGAGAAGATTCACAATTTATGTACCAGGGACTTAGTATTTATTATCTCATTTAGTCCTGGAAAAGAAAATTTGTGAAATACTTATTACTATTGCCATTTTACAGATGAACTAATTCATGTTTCCAATAATCAAGTAACTTCCTAAATTCATACAGCTATTAGAAATGGAGCCAGAATTATAATCTTCAAATTTTGATTCTTCCCGATGCATCTTATAGTTTTATATTATCTTGGCAAATATGGAAATAGTAGGAGAGACATGTGGGCATGCATGTCTCAGGTATTTCCACACATTTTCAAAGGTAGAATGTCTCAATATTATAAGACATAAATGTGGCAATAGAGTCATTTTGTGTAATTATACCTCTAGGTTCTACTTCTTGAAGTAATTTTTTACATTTATCTATTTGGAAAACTATCACTATGGATGGCGGGTCTCTGTCCTTTAGTTTGAATTGCAGAGATCAAGGTGCAGGGAGGCAATTTGTCTAAGTTTTTATGAGAGCTTTTTCTTAAACCTGTTTTTCTCTCTTACTACCTATTTAACACAGAACAGTTATAGAAACTTTAGAAAATAGGGACAAACAACACAACATAACAAAACTCAACGAGATTCATCATCTGAAAAATAGATATGCTTTACAGCCTGGTGAATATTCTTACATTCTTCTATACACGGGAACACACTCACCCACATACATATTTTTTAATGTAAATCAGGTTTCTGAGATTTATTTAATTTTCTGTCTTTATTTTAAAAATAAATAAAATCCTCATTCATTGGGGTAGTCAATTTTAACTGATGTAAGAAATAATCAAACAGTTTGGGCTAAGAGAGAAAAGTAAACCATGCTTTGTTTGGCCCAAAGGGTGACTTTGCCAGCTGAGTTTTCAGTCTTGGATCTGTTCTGACATTATTTACTAGCGAGTCTCTCACTAATAATCCGTGATCTGATCACTGTCATCAGGCCATCTGTAACACAATATAATGCAAATAAAATATCCACCAAATCTATATTGGGCAGGCCTTCCTATTCGACACATACATTTAGGAATTTTTGTATTTTCCTCCCAGGCACCACCACAATATGTTTTTATTCTTATTATAACCAAAAGCCACGCTATGTTGCAGACCAAGAGCAAGTGCTTAGATCTGTTTAATATTGCATTTAACAGTATAATCTCTATAATAAGAGAACATTAAAATTAGAAGGGACTTAATTCAACTGGCTCATTTTACAGGTGATGAAACAAACTTGGAAGACAAGAAAAGCAGAAATTTGTTTATTAAATATCTAACATACACCAGAAACTATTCATGTTTATTGAATTCAAAATCAAAAACTTATGAGTTAGATAAGATTAACCCTAATTTGTAGGAAATTAAATCTCAGCAGGATCATAAAACTATGAAGAGGTGGAGCCAGGATTCAAACATGAGTCTTTCAGACTGAGCTTTCCCTAACGACATCCTGCTTTTCTAGAAAAAGATGACTTATCTAAACCAGACAGCTAGCCCATGGCTGACCAAGAGCTAGAATCCCATCTCCCATTTCCCTAGTCTGATGACTTTATCTCTACATACTGTTCTATGTGTGGCTCAAATGGAATTTAAGCCCATGGTCTTTGCCTCTAAGATCATTTTGCAAGTGACCAAGCCTAGCAGTTTGCCATAAAAAAAGATATGTTCAAGTATATGTCACTCTTTTACACATTGAACATGAATTAGAAATATTGGAAACTTTAGATTTAAAGGTATGACATTAATTACAGCACCTTGTTGAAAATCAACCACACAGAAGATACAAAATTAAATAAGGTTTAACAATACTTGTACTATTTAACAGGATTTGAAAAGTGACTTATGTATCTTAACAAGGCCTGTTCAACATTTAAATAACAGAAAACTGTTTGGGTTTATGTCCAGCTCGGTTCCATATACAAACCCCGAAACACATTTTCCTTTTTGCATTTAGCATGTTTTAACAGCCAGCCTCCAGCCACTCTGCACAGTATCTACTTTAAGAAGCTGAGAAGAAAGGAAGCAACGAACATTTGTTGCCCGCCTACCATTTGTCAGGCTCTGTGTTAGGTGTTTTACATTTATTATATAATGTTTTATCCTCTCAAGGCTCCCTGAAAGAGTTGATTTTATTTCTAGTTTACATATAAGGAAACTAAAACTTGGAGACCTCACTAACTTTTTTCCTGGATCTAATAAGCATTAAGCTTGGAAATTATGCCAAAGTTTAATTCCACAGTGACAGCCTTACTTGGAACTGGCCAGCAATAATAGTTTTAAAATATTAAACATTTATTGGAACTTTCTTTTTCCAAAGACTATGTGGATTACATGTTTAAATCCTCATAACGACCCTCAGATGCAGGTACTATGTAAGGCCCATCTTACAGATATACAAGAAGTGGGTGTCTTGCATGAACTCATACAACTATTAAGTATGAAATTTGGGTACAAATTCAGGAAAACTAACCTTAAAGCCTGTGCTGTTAACTTTTATTTCATATTGTCTGGAAGGAAAATATCATCTACATTTTAGTGTTTACATATTCATACAAGGTGAAATTTATAAGCTGCCACAGATGGACAAAGATAAAGAAAAAGGAAGATTCTATATTCTCAGTCTTGCTGGATTGGGGATGGTAATAAAAACATTTCAGTCACAGAGGATGGGCAGAGTTTAGACATGCAAAGATTGAAGGAGGAGGAAAAGAAAGGTTTTCCAGTGGAAAGATTTGTATGGTCATTTGATAATGTTTGTTTAATTTTTGTTTGGATTTTCTGTCTTAAAATTTGCTAATTGATCCATCAAACTAGTTAAGATTTATGACACAGATGGCATCTAAGCATTCATGATTGATGCTCGGAGTCCGTTAAGAACCCATGTGTATTACTTACCTAGTACTGCATATCAAATTACCTCAAAACTAGTGGCTTAAAACAACATTATCTCACAGTTTCTATAGGTCAGAAATGTGAGAGTATCTTACCTGAGTTCTGGCTCAGGGTCTGAGGTGGTAGTCAGGATTCTGGCCAACGCTGCAGTCATCCAAGTGCTTGACCAGGGTTTCCAGGGTGGCTCACAAACTTGGCATTTGGCAGAAGGCCTCAGTTTCTTGCCACGTGAGCCTCTCCATAGACTTTTTAAGTATGCTCACGTCATTGCAGCTGGCTTCTCCCAAAGCAAGAGACCCAAAGAGAAAGCAAAGCAGAAGCCACAGTGCATTTTATGACCTAGCTTTGGAAATGATACAGCATTATTTCTACTGTAATCTGGTCACAGAGACTAACCCTGTCACTAAGGAGGGGATTTCACAAGGGCATAAATACCAAGAGTTGGGGATAGTTGGAGGCTATCTCAGAGGCTGGCTACCGCAGCACACACATTTTTATGGGAACAGAAATTTTTTTAAAGAAATAGAGAACATGGCTCCTATACTTGAACAGGTTTTGCTAATATATTTCATATCGTTAAGTGGTTTTTTAAATAAGCACAATTTTACACAAATCAAAATGTAGTCCCTTTGGGGGAGAAGCCACTATGCCAATTTTTGGGTAACTGTTAAATAGTCTTACATCCTTTTGTTTTTGATATGCACATTTAAAAAATTATTTTTATTTTTTAATTACAGTTGAAATATCATTTTATATTAGTTTCAAGTGAACAGCATAGTGGTCAGACATTTACATAATTTACAAAGTGGTTCCCTAAATAGTCTAGTACCCACATTATATATAGTTATTTAAACATTATTGACTATATTCCTTCTGTTGTACTTTACATCCCCAGGACTATTTGTAACAACCAATCTGTACTTCTTAATTCCTTCACCTTTTCACCCAGTCCCCCAAACCCCCTCCCATCTGGCAACCATCAGTTTGTTGTTCTCTGTCTCTATGGGTTTGTTTCTGTTTTGTTTATTCATTAATTTTGTTCTTTAGACTCCACATATAAGTGAGTCATATGGTATTTGTCCTTCTCTGTCTGACTTATTTCACTTAGCATGATACCCTCTAGGTCCATCCATGTTGTCACAAATGGTAAGATTTCATTTTGTTTATGGCTGAGTAATAATCCATTGCATGTATGTACCACATCTTCTTTATCCAATTGTCTATGGATTGGTATTTACATTGCTTCCATATCTTGGCTCTTGTAGATGGTGCTGTGAACATAGGGGTGCATATATCTAATCAAATTAGTGTTTTAGATTTCTTCAGGTAAATCCCCAGAAGTGAAATTGCTGGGTCGTATAGTAGTTCTATTTTTAATTTTTTGAGGAACCTCCAAACTGTTTTTCCATAGTGACTGTACCATTTTGCATTCCCACCCACACTTATTGTTTTTTGATTTATTGATGATGATCATTCTGACAGGTGTGAGGTGATATCTCATTGTGGTTTTAATTAGCATTTCTCTGATGATTAGTGATGTTCAGCATCTTTTCATATGCCTATTGGCCATCTGTATGTCCTCTTTGGAGAAATGTTTATTCAAGTCCTCTGGTAAAAATGAATATCCTTGTCTTGTTCTTGACCTTAAGAAAAATGATTTTAGTTTTTCCCTGTTGAGTATAATGTTAGCTGTGAGTTTTTTATATATGGCCTTTATTATGTTGAGGCATGTGTTCTCTATTCCCACTTTTAATGAGAGCTTTTTATCATAAATGGATGTTGAGCTTTGTCAAATGCTTTTTCTGCTTTATTTTTATGATCATATGATTTTTATCTTTCATTTTGTTTATATGGTGTATCACCATCTTGCATCCATCTTTATCCAGGTATCTGTTCAAGAGAAGCTAGGTATTCAAGCCTTAAATGAAGAGTCAGAACAAAGTCAATGATAAACCCATATTGTTATAGGAAACATGGCTGGCCTAAATACCCAGTCATGGAACCATTTCTTCAAGAAGCCACTACCTTTGGGGTATGGCTGCACAAATGTGGACTTCACAATTCCATAATTCTATTCATATAGACTATGATGTGAATGGTACACCTCTGAAACTGCACAATATGAAACACCTAAATTAGGCCTGTAGGAACATTGTGGAGATGGAATTCCAGGCAGCTACGGTAAAAGCAAGACAATAGTCCCCTCTCCTTTGTGGACCCCACAAAATTAGTGAGATAGGAATAGAAATTATGTCAGAAATTTGTAGAGTTAACAGTTTTTTTTAATGACAAATTTAGGAAGACAGCACTAAGATGTACCAGTAATTCCTCAGATTCTTCATTTTCTAGCAAAGTATGCATCTGTATAGAACAGAAAAATGTCTCAGCGGCTACATACTAATTTAGTTGTAATAAAAAGTCCAAAAGCCTTTTTGGCATATTTTCTTTAAAGCTATTTAAGAAATGCAAGTTACTACTGCAATCTTATTGGGTCAATATTGTATTTAGTAACATTCATCCTCTTCATTTGCATTTTGTATTTTCTACATGAATGATTTTCAAAACATCTCTATATCACTATAATTAGTGATGTCATACTGGGTTTAATTGTAAGGTGTGAAGGTTCTTATATTTCTAACTAATGTTAGATATGCAAAATAGTGACCTATATAATTCATCTGTACAGCCCAGATTCTTAATCTGTTTGATTCTACTATACAAGAATCAATTTTTACCCAAAATTTGAAGACCTCTTACATAAATGCAAAGCAGATTACCCTTAAGATCAATACTGTATTTATGCACAGCTTATGGGGATGGATGCCTGACAAAGAAAATTTTCCCAAAAGATTTAAATTAAGCATGGGACATTATACTTATTTTTAGAAGCTCTCCTAAATAGAAAGAAATGTGTTTTTACTAGTACTTTTTAACTTTTATTGGAAATAATTTAAAATTTATAGGAAAATGGCAAAAAAAAAAAAACTAGTACAAAGAATACTTATGCACCCTCTACTTAGATTCACCTATTGATAAAATTTTACTTCATTTACCTATTATTTGCTGTCTCTTTATCTATCTATCTATCTATCTATCTATCTATCTATCTATCATCTATCAATATATCTATCTATCATCTATCATGTATTCATCTGTCAATTGATCAATCAATAGATTCATCCATCTGGAGAGGTGTATAAAAGTGTTTATATAGAGAGAGAAGAAGAGAGAGAGAATATATATATGTATGATTGTGTATGTTTGGTTTTATGTCAGTTTTTGTTTGTTTCTTTTCTGAGCCATCATGACCCTTTATCCCTAATACTTTACTAGGCATTCCCTAAGAACAAGAATAGAATAGTCTCTTCCATAACCATAGCAGTTATCAACTTCAATAAATTTAGCATTAATACTTTAATCTGCTCTTTGAATTTCAATTTTGTCAGTTGATCCAAGCAGGTTCTTTACAGAACTTTTCTCCTACAGAACAGGATTCAGTCTAGGGTCAGTTCAGCGTAAAATCAGAGTTTAGTACAGAATCCAGTCTCAGGTCAAATATCTTTTTCTTTCTCTTATCTCTATATTTCACAGCCTTAATTTGTCTTTTCGACCACTGGTATTTTTTTAAGAATGCATTTCCCTTCCCCCATTTTAATAGACCATCCGTACTTTTGAGGTGGTCTGACATTTCCTCATAGTTTAAGGAAAATTATGCATTGTAGGTTGAAATATTCCAAAGGTAAATTTTAAGATCACAAAAATATCCTGCTCATCATCAAAATATCCCCCTAGACTTAGCAACCATTATTGGTTCTTCTTGACCTTAACTATGGCAGTTGCAAAATGATGACTTTGTAACTCCAGGATCCCTCTACATTGATATATCTATCAGCCCTCAGCGTTCTACTATTAGCAAGAGCCCTCCACTCTCTTGAATTTATTTATTTTGTTATTTATCCATTTATTACCAGTTTTTATCCATTTATTATTCGTTTATTATTAGGAATCACAAATACCTATTTTTAGTGGTTTAACATTTCTTAGTAGAGTTATTTTGGCATTCAAGTTGTCCCAGATTGGCAAATACAAGCCTCTTTAAGCTAGTTCCTCTGTTCTTGACATACCCCCTTTTTGAGGGGGAATGCTGCCTAGTTTCTGGCCTAACAAGAAGCCTTTTATCATCGTTCTTTCTTTATTCCTTATATACATTTCTAATCTAGTTATTTGTTGTTATTATTACTGCAGCACAGAATGCTGGGAGCAGAATATTTAAAAAATCATGATTCTGAGTGATAGATTATATGATTACAGCCTAAAAATAAAACTGAGAAAGAAAAACTTACAGAATTTTAGCATAGTGGAATGTCTATATTCACAAAGATGGCCAAAGTTATTAAGAAATTATTTTAATTAATTAAATTTAATTAATTATTATTATAGTGTGGGTTTATAAATATTTGGTACTTAAATTCAAGAATTCTTAAATTTATTTGTGCATCTTAAGCTAGAAGGTTTTTATTGTTAAAAATAGCTTGTGCATTTATTTTTAAATTGATAATGACTGGCATAAAATAATTATGATACTTCACATACTATGATAAGCTCTAGCATGTATTTGTTTACAAGAATGATATAACAGCTTTATTTCTAAATCTGTAGCTAATGGTAGCTAGCAAATTTTTATTAAAGTAAGCATAATATGATTTTATTTTTAGTAGTATATAACATGTAGAGTGATGTGCCCAAATATGAAAAGTATAACGATGAGCTTTTACAAAAGTAAGCACCTTTTCTAAAAGGTATAATCACCACCCAGGTCAAGATCCAGAAGATCAAAATAAATCTTTTGTTCTTTCTCCAAGATAGTACCTCTCTAATCAACCTTCTGTCACTGTGTATTAGCTTTGTTTATTCTTAAATTTAATATAAATGGCATATATACATATTTATACAATATACACTCTTTTAGGTCTGGCTTCTTATGTGCAATATTATGCCTGTGAGATTCATCCATGTTGCTGGTTGTAGCAATAGTTTATTCTTTTTCTTTTTTTTTTTTTTTTTTTTTTTTTTTTTTTTTTTTTGTAGTATGACACTGTATGAAGATATTACAATCAGTTTTGTATATTTTCCTTTTGGTGATCATTTGGGTTGTTTCCAGTTTGAGCTATTATGAATAAATCTGCTATACACATTCTTGTCTATGTCATAGGGTATATGTATGTTTATCTGTGTTTATGCATACATTTCTATAAAAAGTTTTCAGGGAGGGGTGTCATGTTTACAAGTATACATTCCCACCAGAAATATATAAGAGCTCCAATTCCCTCACATCCTCATGAATGATTTTTAAGTTTTAGCCATATTGGTAGGTGTGTAATAATGTCTCATTGAGATTTTATTTGAATTTACCTTTAAGTAATCATTTTGAACATCTTTTCTTATGCTTATTGAACATTTAGATATCCTCTTTTTTAAAAAAAAAATTAGTTGTCTGAATTTTCATTATTTTTTTAGACATTTTTATATATTCTGGTTAAAAGTCCTTTTTCATATATAAAATTTAAAATATTTTCTCCTAGTCTACGGCTTACCTTTCCACTATCCTAATAATATATTTTCTTTTATTTAAAAAGTGCATGTATTTTATTTTTACTAAGATGTTGAATATATGAGCATAAAGATGTTTGTAATATTCCTTTATTAACCTTTTAATGGATATAGGATCTATAGTGATTACCCTGTTTGATTACTGATATTGGTGATTTGTATCTTCTCTGTTTTTATTTTGATAATCTTGCTAGAGGTTAGTTAATTGTTTTGATTTTTTTCTGAAGAATGAGTTTTTTTGTTTTATTTATTTTTCTATTGTTTTCATGTTTTCGATTTTATTAACTTCTGCTCTTATCCTTATTAGTTTCTTCCTTCTGCTTGCTTTAGATTTACTTTTTCCTTTTTTTCTCCTAAGTTCCTGAGATAGGAACTTAGATCATTGATTTGAGAACTTTTTGTTTTTCTAATGTAAATATTTAATACTATAAATTTCCCTATCAGCACCATTTTAGCTGCATCCCACATATTTTGTATGTTGCATTATAAATTGTATCTTTTGACAAACAGAAGTTCTTTATTTTAATGGCATCAATATGCCTATTTATTCTTTTATGGTTAGTGTTTTTCATGTTCTGTTTAAAAATCTTTATCAAGGTCATAAAATGTTCTTTTATAAAAAAATTTCTTCTAGAAACTTTA
The DNA here is from genome assembly GCF_902729225.1 of Pteropus medius. Taxonomy (NCBI): domain Eukaryota; kingdom Metazoa; phylum Chordata; class Mammalia; order Chiroptera; family Pteropodidae; genus Pteropus; species Pteropus medius. The sequence continues at coordinate 2,446,047 of NW_024355205.1, read as the reverse complement.
TTGTTTGCCTTTTATATTTAGATACATGATCCATTTGGAATTGAATTTTGTGTATAGTGTGAGGTAGGAATCAAGGTTTATTTTCTTTTACCATGTGGATAAGTCAAGTGAACAAGCATTATTTATTGAAAAATCCATCTTTCCTCCACAGTACTGCAGTGAGACTTTTGTCATATTCAGGCGTCTGTTTATATATGAGTCCATTTTTAGATTATTTATTCTCTTCCATTGGTCCATTTATCTTACTTTGCTTTTGAATTCTATACTGTTATAATAAGTCTTGATATCTTCTACTATAAATCTTCCAGTTATTTTCTTATTTGTCAAAATTGTCCTGGCTAGTCTTATCCCTTTGCATTTTCAAATACATTTTTGAATAATTTTGTCAAATTAAAAAATATATTGGATTTTGACTGAAATTTTATTGATCTATAGATACCTTTACAATAGCATGTCTTTTAATCCATGAGCATAGCATATTCACCCCCACTCCTCATTTATATAGGTCTTAATTTCTTTCAGAAATGTTTTGTAGTTTTTAATTAGAAGTCTGGCTCCTCTTTTGTTAGATTTATTCATAGGCGTTTGGTGGTTTTGATGTGTTGTAAATGGTTCTTTTTAAAGTACATCTGAAAAAAATTACATTTTCTGATTTTGCTAGTATATAGAAATGAAATTGATACTTTACATTGCTATTGTATCCAGTGATGATGTAATATTCACTTATTATTTCAAATACTCTGGGTTTTTATGGATTCTGTATGTATCATAACATATATGACTAAATCACAATTTTATCTTGTTTTCCAATCATTATATCATTTAAAAAAAATTCTTTACTTATTGCCCTCACCAACATTATTGTAATTTTGAATACAAGTGGTGAGAGGGGACGTAGGACCTTTTTGAAAATCTAGCTATCTAGGTCTCATAGCCTCAAAATTCAGTAGGTCCTGGATTATCTACATTTTAATAAGTATTCCAAGTGATATTGATGTAGGAGTGGCCTAGAAACATGCCTTACATTAAGTAATATTTTTGAAAGATAAGCTTTACTTATCGGAAGAGTTTTCTTGATTAGTATAGAATATTGCACTTTATTCTTCTCCTTCCCACCTCCATGCTCTTCCATGCTGGTGATGGATGTATAAAATGTTGTTTGCTCACCCTATTTTGCTGCTTTTCTTACTCTGGCAATAACTCTGGATATAACATGTATGCAACAGTCTTCAGTGTTAAAATGTTGACTGGCTTTAGAAAATAAAGCAAAAAAGAAAAAAAAATCTCTCATCCTAAGTCAGCAATCATATTAAAAAAGAAGTAATCTTTTATAAAAACTATATTTTGAAGTTGTTGAGGTCACAGTTGAGTTCAGTCCTTTCTATGCCCACAATCATATCCACACATGTACATAAACAATCACATGGGTATTGCCTCATGATGAAAATAGTATGAGATAATAGTAGGTTCTAAAGGATACATCATTACATAAAATAGACTTGAATACTATGAAATTACTTGAAAGATTTATAGATACCATGTGATTTCCTAAATATGATTAGTTGTAAATCAAAGGCACAATGTATTTTCTTAGACTAAGAGATAAAATATGCCATGGATACTTATAGAAAGAGTAGAGGTACAAAAATAGCTAAAAATATTCATAGAATATTAGAACTGGCAGGATCTTAGGATCACCTTATCTGACCCTTGCATTTTTGTAGCTGAGGTGACTGAATTCCATCCTGGTAGAGTGAATGGCTTGTCTAATGTTAATTGACAGCAGTGGTAGTAGTAGGAGCAGCACCCACCATCCCTGATCCCCACTGCAGGGCTCTTCCCCTGCTGTCACTCAGTCAGATATTTATGATAAGAAGTCATGTATATGAAAGGAATCACAGAGAATAAATAGTGTGAAAACATTGGGACAAGTCTACAAAAGTGAATCCTTCATATAGGATAAGAGGGAGATACATGAAATGGGACTAACTTTGTAAGGAATTTGTTAGAAAGATGTGAGAACAGAGAGGCAAAGTAAAAAAAGAACAGGAACAAAATAAATGAGACAAAGAGGACAGTAAAATAGGGAAGCCAAAAAATGGAAAATCATAGGCAGAAATGAAAATATGATAAAGTAATTCAAGAACATGAAGGCAGACGTAGTTTTACGTCATTTTTGTAAAAAGTACATCTATGTAGAATTATATCAATAATAAAATATTCCATAATGAGCCTATGGCCATGCTACCCTGAACAAGCCTGATCCTGTCTGATCGTGGAAGCTAAGCAGGGTCGGGCCTGGTTAGTACTTGGATGGGAGACCAACTAGGAAGATCAGATGCTGTAGGTGCAAAAAAAAAAAAAAAGAAGAAGAAGAAGTCCATAATGAAATAATATGAAAGTGCATTTAAACTCCTTTGAAGATATGTAAACATAAAATGGTAGTGATATTAAGTTTCAAATCCTCTAAAATGTTGAATGAATAAGAAACAGAAATTCAAAAATGTACTTCTCTGTATCAAGAATCATTACTATGTAAAAATCAAAGAAACACAAAGAAAGCTAAGGCTGGGTATTCCTTCAAATGACTCTTTGTTTGTTTGTTTGTTTATATTTTTGACATGGCTGATAAATGAACATACAAAGGGGTGGAGAATCCCAAACTTTTAAAACAATTAAATAGCACTGTATTAATTCAAAGAAAGGTACAGTTTATAAAGTATTCAGAATTGTTTGAGTTTATTTTCTTTAGCACCTTCTTACAAGTCTGTACCTAAATATTACAATCATAATATTAGTTTACAGCCTGATTAGTCATGGTTCATTTGATGAGCCAAATACCTCTGTTATGCCTCTTGGGATAAAAGGCATTCATTTTTAATCAATGTTTAACAGAGATAAATAGGACATTATAATGAGGCAAATGAAATAGAAAAGTGAATTCAAAATGTGGCTAGTCAATCAAATATACATACTTAACAAATCAATATACTAGTTAAGGACACTGGATTTGAAATCAGGCAGACATAGATTTGGTCCCCAGTTTAGCTACTCATTAGTTATATAATTCTCATTCACTCTTTTTTTCTCTTCTTTATTTTCTCCTTCCCTCCCTCTTTCCCTTTCCTCCCTTCTTTTATTCAAAAATATCTGTTGAGCATTTACTATGTACTGGGTTCATGCCATAGACTAGTGGGCAGTTAATCTCACATTCCTGAAGGAGAACATAGAAAGTTTATAGGAAAAAAATTTGTGATGTGCAACACAAGCAAAGGTACAGATGCAGAAATGAGTCGGACTTGCTGAGAAAACTCAAAGCAGACTGGAGGCAAATAATAGGAGATGAATTTGGAAAGATGGGTTGAAATCAAGTTGTGAAGGCCTTCGAATGCCAGAATAAGCAATTTCAAGTTATCATGCAGAGAAATGGCTAACAATTAGAAATAAAGTGGTTGAGGAGGTAGCCTAGTACAGAAAGACCAAAGGAGGAGATTATTTCAAGAAGGGTAGATTACTACATACTTTAAAAACTCCAAGAAAGAAATGGATTTAACTGTTAGAAAGATGTTGATGACCTTTAAAATAAAATTGGTTGTGGGTAGAGATAGAAACCAGTCGTAGGGATGAAAAAGAAATTGAGGGGGGCGGAAAAAAAAAAGAGCCTATGGGGCCAAGAGTTCCACAGGGAAGTTAAACAGAATGGGAAGGAAATAGTATGGTAGAGACTGAGGAAGCAATAAAGCAAAAGGCAGATATACTTTTCCTAAGAGAAGAATTACAACCTATATGTGAAGAAAGAGACCAATGTAGAGAGACTGAAGAGTCTAGGGTACAGGAATACAAGATGAGAGTTAGCATTGACAGCTGAAATAGAGAGGAAAGTCTTGTAGAGTCAGAGTAGCACTTCCTCCTCTGAAACTGGAGGGCATGACTTGATACTGAAATTTCCTTTGTAGCAGGGAAGGAGTCAAGGTAACATTTATCTGTATACTCCAGGTGGGCTCTTATTAGAAAGAACAGTGGCAACATCAGGCCACAAAATGACTAGGCGACTGAAGCTGAAGAAAGACAAACATAAAAGAGTTTAGCCCATCAATAGCTTCAGTAAGCGCATCAAACTATTCTGATTCACTCTCCAGAAACTTTTTTAGGTCCATCTGCTGTGTAACATATGAAGGTTACTGTGTAGACATTCAAAGAAATGTAAAATGCCCTTGATCTTCACCTTTCCTTCAGAAACAGTGGTGCAAGGTTATAGAGACTACAGCTCCAATCCAAAAACTATTATCTGTGCTCTAAGTCATAAAATATAAAGTTGAAGGTTAAACGAATGGGTATTTATGTAAAGATAAATATATCATAGAAGTCAATAGTTGTAAAAGAGGGCCACTCAATTCTGTGTAAAATATGCCTAGTCTCCATTTAAAGTATCAACTCTCTTAAACTTGTATATACTTTTCTCTATTCTCTATTTCCAAGATACAAGGAGGCTGGTAAGAGAGCCTCTGAGAATTTCTGATCTGAGTCTAACTCTATGCGAGCTCTGGGTTGGTAAAAAGGTAGCAGAGGGATACCCTGGGTGCAGTGCTCTCCTCCATCACCAGCTGGGCCTAGGCTTACACCTCAGGAGTAATAATTTCATGCAAAGAGAGCCGAAGCAGGTATATCTGGCCAGGCTAGAGAATCCTGTAAGTTAAGGAGACCCTGGTGTGCACTCGAAGAGCAGAGTAAGTACATTTGGCGGGAGAGGGCACAGTGCTGACTGGGCATCTTTGCTTTGGAGTCTCCTCTTTCGCATAAGCCTATCTGTGCCAAGATCTGAAAACTGGGACTGCGGGCAGGAAGCAGGATGTCAGTTTAGAGCACTGACCCATTAGCCCTGTGGATGGGAGAGGAGTTAGGGGGAGTCCTGAGCGCCAGCCAGGGATAGCCTGCCTGATCTCTGCTCCAGTCCACAAATCCTTAACGGATTTTCTTTCTCTCCCTTCACCCTTTTCTCTCCTTTGCTTTCTTTCTTTCTCTCTCTCTCTTTCTTCCTTTTTCCTCTCTTTTCCCCTCCTTCCCCATCCCCTTTCCCTTCCTCTCATCCCCCTCCCCTCCCCCTTTCCATTGTGTGTGTGAGCCTCTTCCTTTCCCCTCCTCCCCTTTTCCGCCTCTCTCCCTCTCTCCATCTCCTTCTCCCTCTCAGCTCGCCGGGCGACCCTGCTTCTGCCTCCCACATTAATGGCGGCATCTTCGGAGGATGATATAGACCGGCGGCCCATCAGAAGAGTCCGCTCCAAGAGTGACACACCGTACCTCGCGGAGGCTAGGATCTCCTTTAATCTAGGGGCAGGTAAGGACAACCCTCATGCTTTGCTCTCTCCCCCACCTCTCTACCTTCCCTACCTTTCCTCCTAGCCGGCTGGCTCAGCCCCCAGTCCCTCCTATGCTTTTCCCCTCCTGGATGTGCCCTCCCTCCCACCCCTCTTCCAACCCAGCCCTTCCCTCAACGCTTGGCGCGTGCTCATTCACTCTCTTTGTGTCCGCCCGCCGGTGTACAGAGAGGGTGTGTGTGTGTGTGTGTGTGTGTGTGTGTGTGTGTTGGGAAGTGGGGGAGGGTAGTGTTTGGAGCCCTATATTCGCCCAGGAGTTACACACGGGCTTTCTCCTTACATGAAGAGATGAAAGTGTTGTCACTGATAACAATGATCATAAGAATAACCAAGAGCTGGGTCAGAATGCGAATGGGCAGGCTGTGGTAGGAGGGTCTGGCCAGGCTCTGCTGGTGAGGTTTGCTGGTGGGGCTAGTACCAGGTGGGTGAAACTTGTTGGTGACATTCAGACTCTGGTGATTTTGCTGGGTTAATATCACTGCTGCAGTGTTGGAGTGGGGAGAGGAGATGCAGTTGACATCTGGGAACAGGACTTTTTCCTTGCACCAAGCAGTTGGCAAGCAATCATGGTGATAATAATAATAACAAAGTCTATAGGATACATGTTAGGTGATTTGATGGTGTCACTGGAACTGGTGCCCAGAATGGCCCAGATGGTATTAAGTGAAAAGGATAACTGAAGTAGAGGAGGGAGGGAAGAAGACAGGAGACTAGGGAAGAAGGGAGGAGCAATAGCTAGGACTGAGGAATTCAGAGAGTCAAGTTGTTTCAGTTGAGACCTCTCAAGGTTACCTGATGAGTACCCAGTGTCTGCTGTCCCCACTGCTGCTATTGCTCCAGATTCACAGGCAGACCTCACCCCTCATTACTAGTAGATGGTCAGTATCACTGGCAGGAAGTTGTTCACTACTAACTTCACAGTGCTGCCTTTTCTGAATACCTCCTAAGCCTCCACCCTAGCTTGTATCTCTTCCTTTCTAGAGTCCCTTAGTATACTAGCAACTCCAACACAAAAAGAGTGAAGACATTTTTAAACTGACCCTTTTTCAGAGTAAGTTTAAAACGTAGATGATACCTTTTTCTTTAGGAAACTAAACATTTCAAAATAGAACTGGTTCAAACAAAATGTGTGTGTGTACATGTGTGCTGTAGCAAGGAGAACCTTCAAATGATAAGTATTGTATACACTATTGAGAAGTATGGACAAAAGAGAAAACTGTATAGAAAATAAATACGTTTACTAAGCAACCATGTCTAAGACTGAAAGAATGGCAACTAAATGTGCCAAAGTAGTTAAATTCCCTGAAGTGTAATTTTCCTGTCTTGGTGATTTTGGATTTCTAATCATGTTTTCTCATCAGTCCTGGAATGTTTGCCTCTGGATTTTGGGGCTGGGGAAAGAGTACTTCATTGAGAGAAGCTCTGGCAGTTTTTGTGGCATGTCATAGTTGTCTACGGACTCACTTTGGAACTGTTTATCCTCCACTTGTATGTTCCAGATTCAGGATAAGGTTATGAAGAGTCTTAGAAAGGACTGAGAAGAGTTTCTTTTAGGACAAAGATTGTTTTCCCATCCAATGATATTAAGACCTATTCTATTGAGCCCTTCACTGTCAAACTCTGGTATATTCCCTTAGTGTCTTTGGCTAGCACAGGAGGAAAAGGGCTAAATCTGCAGTTAGTAAAGGCTCTTTGTCTTCTACTAGTACTTTTATAACAGAACAATAAAATAAAGCACTAAAAAGAGTTTCAGGTTTCAGTTTTCACTGACTTATATTAAACTATTTTGCCACCAGATTAAAACCAGTGACCTTTTATTCTGATTCAATTGCTCTAGAGGCCACTTAAAAGATTGGACTTTGCAGAAAGGACATGTCTTTCATTCATCTGGAAATAACAAACCAAACAAGCTCTCAGTCCCTTTCATATGTCCCTTAGAACAACCGTAAAAGCAAAGTGCCCAGAAAGACACCAACAAGAAAGAGAAATGCTGTGGAGAGGATGTTGGTAAAGGAGGGAGTGCAGTTGTCGCCGGCTCTGTTCTGCGGTTAGGGGAGCTGTCCTCTCTCGGTGGTGCTGAAGCGAAGGACTGTGTGACAGAGACGTTACTGCTGGACAGCAGGGGGAGGGGTGCTGAGTCTCTGTGATGGAATCCCAGGGAAAACGCGGAAGATCTGGCCACCAAAAACTTTTCTATCCCTGCCCACTTAGAGCTGTCGCCTGTTTACTACGCCTCACGCCTACTGCTTCAATTGCTCAAATCAGGCTGTTTTGCTCTAATTTTGCACTGGCTGCTCATTCCTGGGCTTTGTTTATTTTCGAACTGGTTTGTGGTTGCTTTCTTGACATAGTAAAATCTACTTGCAGATGTTCCTTTCCCCGGCTTTTAAAAGTAATTGTAACCCCTGGTTTAAAAAGCAAACAGCCTTGTTTATACCCTTGAGCAGCAAGTAGTAATTAAACTATTAGTGTCATTATCAGTGTTGCTGAACAGAGGAGATTGCACATTCCAGATAAACTACCTAATATGGGCATAGAGAGAATTTTGTTTGTCTCTTAATAACAATTTATAAACAACTAATGAAGGAAACTTTCATCTGTTCTTTCTCCCACTCCTCTCCTACCCCAGTCACTTGTTTATTCTTTTCAGAGAAATTCTTTATTGGTTTAAACTATTTATGTTTAATATTTGCTTTCTCACACCCACTCACTATATATAAGTTCATGTTTAATGTTTTATAGGTTTAATAATGCTTTGAGGAAATAAATATACCCATTTTACTTGGATATCATGAAATCATTTGGCATGCTAACTCCTTCAAACTAATCTTTACAGTTGCCAAAAAAAAAGTGGACTGGATGTTTTGAACATTAATTAAATGCTTAAGCATTTCTCCAACTATATGCTGTCCTCAATGATACTTAATAATATTATTTTAGAAATAGCTCTCTAGCTTAAGTGAAGGATATACTCCTTTACCTACAGTCTCAAGTCAGTCAAAGAATAGCACCAAAATGTGGGTCTTTCATAACTTGACAAAGATGTTAATTTTAAGGTTCAGCCTAAATTGAGAGTAGAGGATAGAAATTTTCTGAACTATGACTTTTATTTTTCTAAAAGAGCCCCTTTTGTATGTTTAATTTCTATTCAGCATTTAGTATATCAATATAGCAAATATTGTTAGATGATTGATTGCTGAAGATAGTATAAATGCTAGAGAAAACCAAGCCAATGTACTTATTGAAAGTTACCCAGACACATCAGATTTCATTTAAAACATTGGAAGAGGTTTTTTCCTCGAGAATTTCAAATGTATTAAAAGGACATCATGTAACAGAAGAGTATGTTCACACTGTTAGCAGCAAATGTTTCTAATTGTGTTCTCGCTTAGTAATGAACATCACTGACATTTAGCTTGTAAAGACTTATCCTGTCTTAGGAGGTTATTCATTCACTACATTGAAGTGAATGCAATGAAGAGTTGCAGCTCATCTGGCAGATATTTTCCTGTGGGCTACTGTATTCTATTTTTATTATATTGACAGTATATATAGAAGAGTATTTGATACATAGAAGGTGCTGAAACTGAAAAGTTCTCTGTAATTGCACACTAAAATGAATGAAAGTGTTATGGTAAATAGAGGATTTGAGCACATTTAAAATTTCCTAAAGGAATGTCAAAAGAAGGAAGACTAGTCATCCTGATGATTTAGGATTATTTAAAGCACAAAACCTATATTGGACACTTTTTAGAAGATGAAGTATTTTTCTAATCATATGGAGGTTTAACCTTTATTGACATTTCAGAATTGTTTTGTATGGGGGAGATTTTAAATTAATAGCATGGTCAGCCCCAGCATACTTATTCTCTTTGCAAGGCTGAGATTTGTTTTAGTTCCTTATGTCTCCCAAAGATAGGTGTTTCTGACTTCCACTGGTCTCTTCCACTCTTTCAGGTCCAGAGGGTAATAGCAGTGAAAATAAGCTTGCTCTGGACATCTATAAAAATGAATGAGTCAGCTAGATTAAATTGTAAACTGGGTCTCAGGAGATCTATTGCCTAACTTTCTGGAGGTGAAAGACTTTTATCTCTTGGATAAATTAGGAAGGCCCGTGGTATTGACAACTGACAGCCATAATGTGCTATCATTACTTGATATTGTGAATATTTTCATGGCGAACCGAGATTGTTTCACCACTCTGAAGGTCTTGGTAAGCATCCTCCTATACTCTTTCCCTAAAATATGTCAATATATCCCTAACTATATATATAGTTACATAGTTAATTATATAGTTATATAGTTATATATTTGTTACTGATTTTAAGTTGAAAGCAGATCATATGGGACTGGCTTTTATTTGGTGGGCCCAAGCTCTCCTTTTAGGTATTGATTCTCACTTTCAGTAGCCAGAATCCAAGTGGCTGACCACTTATATGACTAGGAATCTCTACTGGGGGCTTTCTGAGAGTCTGCCCTCCTTCTGTGTCTTTGGTAAAGCTAGCTAACCTGGTAATCTTATTATGTCATGTATTAAGGTGGTACTAGTGAAGACCACTCCAGAAACATAAATATTATAAATAAGACACAGGAATGTAAATAATTAGCACTATGAGGAAATAGAAATCCTTTTGCTGCAAATATATAACCATAAATATTTAACATATAAACCTTGTCATTATTTCAACAACAATTTATATATTTATGAGACAACTCAAACAGAAAATCTATGCTGAGTGGTTAAATTTACTTAGGATATTTTGCCTAAGTACTTGGTTGTTCTGTCTGCATATGTCCATATAATTTAATTTCATGGAAGACCACAGAGATGTGCTTTATATGAAAAATGTGAGGTAAAAATCAGATGGACATGATTGTGTAATGCATCTCTTCCACTAAGACAGTGGACAAATCATTTAACCTTTCTGGGCTTGATTTCCTCAGCTCTAAGATGAGGGGTTTGAAATTTAACATCTTTAAAACTCTGTCCAATAAAAAGTTTGTATTAATAGCTGCTACTTCTAGCTGTATTATTGGATACATACTATACTCCGATTTTACATATAGTCTTATTTATGGTATAAACCATATAGAATAGCATAATTATTATAAGAATTAAAACATTTGATCATAGCTAAGTTATGAAAATAAGTTGAGTTAAAAGAGAAATAACATATAAATCGCATTTATATATACAATATTAATTAAAATACTTTTAATTTAAATATTCAGGGATTAGTTTCTTGAACACAGTTGATGTTCTATAAATATCTGACTGAACAGATATGAGAGAAATCTTAGCAACAAATGGAGAGTGAGGAAACTAAATATTAATACGGTTCTCAATTGCCATTTTAAGTCTATTAGCCCGTTCTCCTTTATAATTAAATAATATAAGATCTATATTTTTCTTTTATTCTTTTAAATTACCAAGGAAGGTAAACAATTATGTCAACCAGCTAAATGTCAGGATTCAACCAAGCTTCGACGCACCTCTTTGGAATTTGCAGATAGAATAATCCTCACTTCTAGGCATTTACTGTAAAACGTGACCATGAACTACAATGAACTATTTTTTTCATTTTCCTTCACAGGCATATAAACTGACAGGAGCAAATAAAGTATCGGTCAGAACAAGTGCAACACATGATATTGATTCATTTTCATAATACAATTGAATACTAAGTAAAATATTTAAAAATTACTTATGGAGTTACTCTTTGATATATGCCACTTTAATTTATGATCATTATTTATTGTACAAGTAAAAGAGTTAAAATTTAAGTGAGAAGATTACTTGTAGAGCTGACTATTTTTCTCCTTGACTTAGTAAAGCGAGAAGAGGGATATACAATATAGCCAGTGTGGTATGTTATGTAAATGAAAAGGGGCTTGAAGGAATTACTAATAGATATAAGATTTTCTTCATTGTATGGTACATGAACTCTAGCATTTTTATATTTTGTTTCATCATTCTCCCTACCCACTTTGGTAGGTGATAAAGTGGATGTGATTTCAGAGGAGGAAAAAACAGTGGGCCATGTTGACATTTTAATTGCTCTAATTTACAAGTCTTTTATATGATGAATAGTTAAATAAAAGACAAAATCAATTTTATGGCCTCATTGAATTATGGGGGAATTGCATGACTTTCTACATGGGGTTATCGAAGGACATGGGAATAATCTTTTGCCGGTAGTTATTTAACATTTATGAAGGCAATGTTGTGTAAAATCCTGTAGGTTTCCTATTTGATCCTTTCCCCACATTTGTATACTCTAAACTAACAATTTAGCAACAGAATCTTTGAATAGTAAATACCTAGGCTGTAATGTTATACATGCAGTTTCAATTTGATCATTTACCATTTATAGACATAAATAGCCCATTATTTCTGGACTTCTACCAATTGAACAACAACAAGTTGGTTTAATAGTCAACCATGGCTTAATTAAAAGTATAGAAAGAGCTTTGTTATGCTTGAATTTGTCCCTTATTCCTTCTGAGCCCTGTTTTGAAGATGGTGGAGGAGAAAGGTGAGAAGAAATAACATAATAGTATTTATTCACTTAAAAAATATTAAGAAGTTACATATGAATCAGACCATATTTTAGACACTTGGACTACATTAATGATCAAAACAAACAACATTTTATCCTCATGAATTTTAATTTCTTAAAGTGGATTATGAGCAATAAACAATATAATATTTAAGTACATTGTATAGTATTTTATAAGTTAAACACTGAAGCAAAAATAAATACAGAAAGCTAAGAGTATCGAGAATATGGGTACAAGAAAAGGGGTGAATTGCCAGATAGGCAACATTGAGAAGAGGGAATCTGAACAAAGTTCCCCAAAGTAGATGAAGGAATGAGCAATGCCAATATGGGGTGGAGGACATTGCAGGAGAAAGCTGAGGGAAAGTGAGTGTAAAAGACTTAAATCAGGAGTGTTCTAGGTATGTTCAAGACCTGACAAGGAGCCCGGTGTGGCTAGGGTGGAGTGAATGAACGAGAGAGTGGTAGAGAGGAGATTCATGAAGGAATAAGGACCAGATTACATTGGGTTTGGTGGGCCACTGCCAAGACTTTGACTTTACTTCATGAATATGGAACAATGCAAGGATTTGAGCATAAGAGCAACACAATCTGAAATAGCTTTTAAAAAGGTCACTGGACTGGAGGTTTCTCAAAAAATTAAAAATGGATATATCTTATGACCCAGCAATTGCACTTCTGGATATTTATCCAAAGAAAACCAATATAACAATTCTTAAAGATCTATGCACCTCTATGTTCTTGGCAGCACAATTTATAATAGCCAGGATATGGAAGCAATCTAAATGTCCATCAACAGGTGATTGGATAAAGAAGTTATGGTTCATATATACAATGGAATATTACTCAGCCATTAAAAAAATGAAATCCTACCATTCGCAACAAAATGGTTGGACCTAGAGGTTATTGTGCTGAGTGAAATAAGTCAGACAGAGAAAGATAAATACCATATGATTTCACCTATTTGCAGAATCTAAGGAACAACAACAACAACAAAAAAACAAACTAATAAAAAACAGACTCACAAATATAGAGGACAATCTGGTGACAGCCAAAGGGGAAAGAGTTAGGGAACTGGGAGAAAGGGGTGAAGGGTTAAAGAAGTACAAATTAGTAGTTGAAAAATGATCATGAGGGTGGAGAGCATAGCATAGGGAATGCAGTTAGCATTGATGTAATGGCTAGGTAGAGAGCCAGAGGAAAGAAAGAACAATCAGGGATATTATTTTATAGACTATATAAATGTCTAACCAATGTATTGTGTACTTGAAACTAATAAGAAAATAATTTTTAAAAAGATCACTGTTAAGAACAGACTATAGTGGGCAATGTGGAAACAGGGAAGCTGACTTGGAAGCTGTTAGGGTAATCCAGAGAAATGGTAGTGGCTCAGCAGTGTCATGTAGCAGAAGCAGTGAGAAGTGGTCAGATTCTGCATGCATTTGATCGTATAGCCAATGAGCTTTCATAATGTATGGAATGTGGATTTTGCAAGAAGGAGAGGACCAAGGAGTACCTCAAAGATACTACCTGAACAACTGGAAGGATAGAAGGGCCATTTGGGGTCATAGGGGAATGGTTGGGAGCTCAAATACACACATGTCAATTGTGAGATGTCTACTAGACACGTAAACGGAGGTATCAAATAAACAGTTATACAAGTCTAAGGTTAAAGATGAGTTCTGGCTCAGAAACAAATGTTTGAGTTGTCAACATATAGAGAGCATTTAGTATACTGTGTCAAGGGCTTTATAAGCATTTGCTCATTTATTTTTAATAATGACCCTATTCTAGAGATTGGCATTATTACTACTATCGTTATTTTATCCATGTGGAAACTAAGTCACAAAGAGCTTAAATAACTTAGCAAACATAATATAGCTAATAAAATGAATAAGAAGAATTGGAATTTGGATCATGTTTTATATAATTTCAAAACCTATATTTTTAATGGCCATGATTTATTACAGGAGAACAAATATATTATCATCTTTGCTATGAGATCGAATTTTAAGCTGAACATGGCTAAGGAAAATAAAGAGAACTAGAATGTATTCTAGCTCAGTATTTTAAAAAGTTGGCTAGGATTCACAGTAGGAAATGCACTTTATATCAACTCACATAACACACATACATATTTATAACTGGAATAAAAAAACAATTGACCCTTGAACAACATGAGAGTTAGGGGCATCAACCCTCCCCCACACTATCAAATACTCACATGTAACTTTTGACTCCCCCAAATCTTAACTATGAATAGCCCACTGTTAACCGAAAGCCTTCTTGATAACATAGTTGATTCACATGTATTTTGTATGTTAGGTGCATTATGTACTGTATTTTTATAATAAGTAAGCTAGAGAAAAGAAAATCATAATAGAAACTCATAAGGAAGAGAAAGTACATTTACACTATTATAAATATTTATTGAAAGTCTTCATGGAAGTGGACTCATGCAGTTCAAACCTGTGTTATGCAACAGTCAACTTTTTTCCTCAAAATACCCTTTTAAAGTGTAAATGTCCTCTGATGAGCTACAAATTCAGAAACTATCATGTGAGGAACATTTTCTTAGCAAAATTTTACCCTCATTCAATCCTTGCTTATACTACAGAATGAATATGAACAGCACAAAATGAGAAAGGAAGTCACCCTCAGACTCTGAAAGTTAAGGAAATTTAAATCAAGAATAATTTATCCTCTGTCCAGAGTTGAACAGATCAACCCTGAATTTTTTTTTTTTTTTTGCAAAGGACACATGGAAATGGCCACTTGTAACCTATTGGACTTTCTAACAGTCCTCTGAACTTGAAGGAGATTTTGTGAAGGAAGGGGATAAAAAGGAGAGAAATAGATACAGAGAAAAGAAAGAAGAGAGACAAAAAGGGAAAGGGAAAGAATGCAACTTTTCAGTTTGAGAAGCCATACATACAGGGCAGGAGAGTACATAAAAAATTATAGAATCTGGGCTTTTGAGAGTCAAGAAGAACATCTCTTGTCTGAATAATGGACACAATGATTCCGTGATGGGTTTGAAGCTCTGCTGGTTCCAAAATATGAGTGTATTACTTATGTGTTAAATCATCTCTCTGAATCTTTGAAGCCTATAACATGGGGATAACACTCCGTGCCTAGTTTTCATTATTACTTTGAGGACCAAATGTGAAGATACTTTGCCAACAGCCAAATGCTATTCAAAAGCAAGAAACAGATGTGGCCTGGGTGAATGGGACAGATTTAAATGTCTAGCTCTCACGCAAAGTCACAAGAATGAAAATGTGAAAAACAGATTAATTCTACCTAAAATGTTGCCTTTGCCATGGCTAAAAGTTCAACACAGCCTAATAGTCCAGAAATACTGAATACAGCACCTGCCAATTTAAAAATTTAAGCTATGTTCCTACCTCCTCTGTCAACTCTCAGCATTGTATGAAATATGGTCACCTTAGAACAGTATTATCCATTTGTAAGAGACAAAGGGCTTGAATTTTTATGAGTTTTTGAGAATTGCAGAAACATTTAACTTCTTAGTGCCACCCCAGCCTCACTTCAACTTTCCACTTGATTACAGTCCTCAAGAAGATACCTGTCATTTTGAACTAAAGTAACTGTACTGTACACTAAAATTACTGGCCAGTGTTATGTGGGGCATTAGTCCAACTTGGCCTTAGACAGACACTCAGCCAAGTAACCAGGTGCACCCTTCTTTCACATTCTCTCTTTTTCTTCACTTTCTCTGCTCCAACTGAATACCCTACTTATTTGTTTTGACCTTAAAAAAACACAACCAAAGGTTTCAAGCAAAACGCTCGTTTCAGAGAGACAGAGAGAGAGAGAGAGAGAGGCTTAAATATCCCCTGTGTATCTTCGGAAGTCTAGGGCTGTTCATTACCTCCTACCCAAACCGTAGAATTACACAATTTGCACAGCTGTGGAGCCAGCTGTCTGCATTCACTCCAGACCTGTGTTACACTGCCTTTCAGCAACATCCTGCCGATATCTGCTCATGACTCTGGCTGTAATCAGCTAAGAAGCAACTATTTCAAAAAGAAAGGTGACTTCCACCAGCCATTTTGGCATAGAACTCAGAGCTGCCTTACAAGTAAGGGAACTTCTCAGTTCTAGAAACAATTATTTTCATGTTCAATTTGTTCAACTAAAATAGAACAGGTAGAAACAAAATTATGAGTGACTGGGCTTTTATTTTATTTTTATTTTTTGTCTTCCACTTTTACAGTTTGGAGGATGCTCCAAAGCTGTGGATTTTATTCACATACATGTAAAAGTTTTCAGCCAATATCTGGTTCTGGAGCTATAATGAGTAATGCAGACCACACCAAGTTTCAGTAATCATGGATTCCCCATTATACACAATTTATAATACCACATGATATTCATGAATGTATTTTATGCATTTTGACATAAAACAGATATTTGATTAATAGTCTTCAAGCAAATTAAATGCTCAATACATTGTTACAATTTTATGAAACTTCACAATGACTAAATCTTTTTTCAAGTTGTAAAATGACTGAGGTAGTTTTCCTTTATTCTCTCATGTAAGAAGCTCATTTTAAATATGAGGTAGTAAATTGTTAGTGTGGTTTCTGACATTTTAGCCAAAGATGGTACCTATACTCCATGTATTACTCAATTCTCCCCACAAAAATCCTCCTTGTTTTATGAAGCATCTGGACAGCATGGTCAAAAGTCACTGTAAATGATGCTTTGTTTGCTTTTTAGTTTACTCAAAAATTCTTATTTGTTTTTCTAAGTTTATTCAAATGTTTGCATCTGTTGTTCAGGTCATATATTTTCATGTACCTTAAGAATATATATTTCTAGAGATGAAAAATTTGCTTTTGTTTTTCTTGTCTACCAAAATCTGAATCAAATTATGTCACTACTTGTCTCATAGAATGGAAATCACATAAATAAAAGTGTGTGTTAAATCTAAGACAACTAGAACCATCCATAAAAATAATACCAGGTCAACTCAAAGTAAGCTCAGATCAGCCTTAAACTCACTTCATTGGCCTCTCGGTTATAGCTCATATAATACAATCTGTATGAACAATTTCTGCCATAAAGTTACCACATAAAAAAAATATATCATCTACAGAGTCCTTTCATACACCCAATTATAGGAACAATTCAGCAGAGTTATAGCTACTAGGATCTATGTTCTATCTCCTCCTTGGTTCTACTTATTAAAGACACTGAAGTGGAAATATTGAAGTGGAAAGAAAATAATGGCAGAATTTAGCCAACACAGAAAAGGGTGATGTAATCGCTCAATCAGGGATAACTTTAGTTGCTCTGTTTGCAGCTTCATTTATGATAGGTGATTTATCCAAAGAAAAACTCTAAGCAGGACTTCTATGCACAAATATGAATATATTTTCAATCTCACTGTCATATTTGCACAAAATTGTGCATGATTCATTCAAAAGTATTAGTTGGCAATTTAATTTAAATTCAATCATCATAATACTTTGATAATTAAGATTTTTGGTGGCAAGTGGCAGAGAGAAAAATAAGAATAACAATTAATAAAATACATGGTTAGTTAATAATTAATAAAAATATATTGTTGGGGGAAAGTAGTCCAATTGTGAAAGATGTGATCCCTTGTAACCTTATACTAAGGTTAGAACTATTGTTACTAAATTTGTTTTCCCACACAGTGTAAAAGGTGATACTGGTTTTGAAAAGAAATCCTATATGCTATAATAAAAAGACCTAGAAAAGGATCAAGTAGAGCAATAAATGTTAATGTTCAAATGCAAGCTTTTCTGCAGCCAAGACTCATCATTCAGAACTGGGGGAAATGAGAAGCATGTTACGGCTACTAGTGCGTTGATTCAAATATTTAGTGCATTCACTGCAACTGGGCAAATACATTCAACACCAGTGTATATTAAAGCTAATGTAATTTTCTTTTCAGTTGCTGGTTCTCAGTGGACTTTATTCTCTGTCAATCACTAGAAACTTCAAATATGGTCCAATAACCACAGTGAATCTTGAGTGCATTCTAGTGCGTTTTCTAAATTATAACTGGTTTCATCTCTCATGCTTGCCCTTTAGTGAACTAAGGAAAAACAATTGTGTTATTTATGTAGATTCATAAAAACATATTTTTTTCTCTAAGTCCTTAGTTTCCATCAATCTATTACTGAGGTTCAGTTATTTTCCTCTCCTAAGTGGGAGAACAGTTTCAAGCCTTAGGTTCATGTAATTTCTCCCATTACATTTCTGGCTCTGCCTAGTGTTAAAATTAAATGCCTTGTTGTGATGAAAGTCTAGAGGCCATACAGTACAGAACAGATAAAGTATGGTAGCAAGTGCAAGGTAGAACTCTAGTCTTCCCAGGGATAAATTGCCTGGAGGTCCTGCTGATTTATAATATATAATCATATATAGAAGGAGAAAAATGTCTGGGGATTATTGGTTCACATGAGGATCTCTGGTGAGGCAAAAGTGTAATGACGCTTCTGACCAGTCTCGAAGTATTGCACATAGAGGGATAAGCACAGACCTGTGTCGGACAGACCTCGATATAAATTCTGACTCAGCTGAGTGATTTTAGGGCAAGTTTATCACCTTTATGAACTGTAACCTGCTTACCTATAAAATGAGAATATTCATTTCATAGAGTTGTGAGAATTACAAGGAAGGGGGATATAAAGCAAAGTACCTGGCACAGCAGATGCTCAATAAACACCTTTCAAACATTGAAAGCAAAAACACCCTCAGTTTAGTTTCTTATGTAGTATCTTGATGTTGTATCACAGTGACAATTATTTTATTAGATTATCAAAGCTCCCAAATAAAACCTGGACAAAATTTTAGGAAAAGAAGGGATGACTTGGTATTGTTTATTGTGACTTATTTTGTTAAATATCAATACGACAAACATTCATCAAAGGCCTTCTACTATATGCTAAACATGGATTTAACAGTTCCATCAACAACTAAATTCATCAGTCAGAACATCAACATCCACTGGACTCCAAGCTCTCTGACAGAAGGGACCATGTCTGCCTGATTCACCCTTGAATACTCAGTGTCTAGCATAGGGCATGGCTCATAAGAAGTACTTAGAAAATACTTGCAATGTGAAGAAATGTATCAGGCAATGGCCACTTTCCTATCAGTTCATCTTTATATAAAACTTACTGAATTTCTTCTTCACATTTTTTTTTTTACGCCTACAGCACCTGATCTTCCTAGGTGGTCTCCCATCCAAGTACTAACCAGGCCCAACCATGCTTAGCTTCCGAGATCAGGCTTATTCAGGGCCATGGACATGAATTTCTTCTTTGCATTTTTAAAATGTACTTTAATTTTTTTTTTGTATTTAAAAAATATTTTTATTGAGATATAATTGACGTATAACTGAGTAAGTTTAAGGTATACAATGTATTTTTTAAAAAGCTTTATTTTTTAATAGCAATTTCAGGTTCTTAGCAAAATTGAGAGTCTGGTACAAAAATTTCCCATTTGTCCCCTCGCCTTCCCCGCCACATGTAGCCTCACTAGAGTGGTGCATTTGTTAGAACTGATGAACCTACACTGACACCTCATTATCACCCAAAGTCCATTGTCGACCTTAGGCTTCACTCTTGGTGTACTTTCTATGGGTTTGTTCAAATGTATAATGACATATGTTCATCACTATAGTATCCTATAGAGTATTTTCACTGCCCTAAAAATCCTTTTGTAATCTGCTTATTTATTTCTTCCTCTCTCCAACTCCTGGCAACTACTGGTCTTTTTAATGTCCTTATAATTTTGCCTTTTCCAGAATGTTATGTAATTGGAATCATACAGTATGTAGCCTTTTCAGATTGGCTTCTTTCATTTACATGCATTTAAGGTAATATGCATTTAAGATTCTTCCATGTCTTTTTCATGGCTTGATATCTCATTTCTTTTTAGTGCTGAATAAAATTCCATTGTCTCTAAAAATCAAGTTTATTTACCCATTCACCTACTAAAGGACATCTTGGTTGCTTCCAAGTTTGGCAATTGTGAATAAAGCTGCCTTAAACATCTGTGTGCAGGTTTTTTGTGCACATAAGTTTTAAGCTCTCTCGAGTAAATACCAAGGGGTGCAATTGCTGAATCATATGGTAAGAATATGTTTAGTTTTGTAAGAAACCGCCAAACTGTCTTCGAAATTGGCTGTACCATTTTGCATTTCCACCAGCAATGAATGAGAGTTCTTCCTCTTCAGATTTAGTAACATCTATATATTTTCATATATCTGGAACTTATTTTCTTCTAACAATTTCTGTAAGCAGAAGCTTTAGAGCAAGGTAACAAACCCCTCTGAGCTGTCTTTTCTTTTTGAACTGAACTATAGGGACTGACAGCATTGTGACAAGATCCTGGGAGCTTTTTATTTTATATATTTCTGAAAACTATACCTAAATTTTTGTAAAATAAACCTTACTGAAATAGGAATAATGTGCTCTGTGTTGGAGGCCATCCTTCATCTTTAAGTTCTTAGAGTGCAAACTTGGCCTCAATGGAATTTTTAAAAAAATTCTGGTGTTGTACTCAGGCTGCCTTAAAATTCAGAGCTGGAAAATTATTTGAATATTTAAAGAATTGTCTTCAAGAGAGTTTAGAAATTACCTACATCAATTAATACATCTTGCAAGTGAGGAAATTATGTCCTAAAGAGCTCTATGGTCCCCCAAGAAGGGAAAAAAAAGTAAAAGGGAAATTCCCCAGAATCTAGACATTTAAAAATAGAGGAGTTTCAGAGGTATACTAGAACCAGCTAATATAAGTTTGAGAGGGCCAGCTAGGCATATTTTTTCCCAACTCTTCGTTCAGTGACATTGCATTGGTAGCTTGAAATCATCCATAAGGGCGGTATTTTTACCATGAAAGTCAGCTACACTACTATAAACTAGAATTTTTTAGGAAGCTGGTTGTTAAATATTTCGCAGTACACCATTGCTCAGTTCACAGAGTTGAGCCTGATATTTCCTGGACATACTCTAAGCACTAGCTGTGTGTGTGTATTCGTGTGTGTGTGTGTGTGTGTGTGTGTGGTGTGTGGTAAAGGCATAATGTTAAAAATATCAAAGGAAAAGTATCGGAATGGTTTTGCTTGACGAATTTAATTTGATAACATTCAAATATTTATTTACTTGCAAAGATCTAGGAACACGTTGATAGGAAAAATTACTTTATTATTGTTTTATTATTTTAATATAGAAAAATAAATATGGATAAGGTGCAGGTTATAAGCATGTCTACTGAAAATGTGCTTTCATATTTAAAATAAATATAAATATGTATGATACAATTTAATACCTTTTCATAGAAAATATTTTATCACCTTACATTGTATTTTGGACACTTATAAAGATGAAAGTGGATGTTTTATTTGCAGTTTATTTAATAAAAAGATCAGTTTGGTCAGCATTCCAATGTATTATGCAGCATTTCCACATTTCCCAGCTACTGCTACTGTAATACATTAACTCTGTTTGGAATTCAGTTTCCATCAAATAAATGATGAATCAGTTGCAATGTCCCCATACCAGTCTTGCCAGCTGGAAAGGTACATTTTAAAGCAAGAAGTTAATGGCTATTTAGAATTCTACCAGCCTATCTGTCCTTAGCACAATTACATACATATATCAGAATAATTTTTTAAAAAGTCATCACATGTAAGTCTTTCAAAGAGAGCCTTTAAAAATTATATTTCAGATTCTGCAGGTCACGTATTTTTCAGGCAGTGGAGAGAGGAGTTTTTTTATTGTTGTTGTTTTTGAATAATTGTTAACTCAAAGTAAATGAAGCTGTAGATGGAATGAGGCTCCCAGAGGAGCACCTGACTCACTGTAGCTAATTTCAACAACCTCTTTTACTCTTTTTCTTTTCAAAATGCGATTCAACTGACAATCTTAAAGGAGTGTATGTGCATACACTAAAGAACAAAATCGGAATTTTACATTTATGCATAAGGGTAATATGGGGTAATAAATGAGAATATTTGCTCTCTTGGTGTGTTTTAAAGCTCTTCAGTTCATTTCTGGGCATTCTGACATGTAGAAGAAAACATATAAAGGGATTCAGAATAAAAGGCTATTAATTAAGAAAATGGCCTAAGATGGAGAATTCTAGGAAAAATGACAGGACAAACTTAAAAGGCATTAATAAATTCTGTTTGAATTACTTTAACATGTTCAAGCTGAATACATGAATCAAGTAGAAATTGTTAGTGTATGTGGTATGTATATTATTGCATAATGGGCTTGGCATTTTCTTTGATATAGAAAGTGAGACCTGGCATATTGGGACAATAGATTTGTCAGTTGGGAACTGGAATTACCTGATTTTGACAAGTTTGTTATTAGGTACAACATAGTCTCTTTCTATAGGGACAATTAATTAGAATGCTATCATACCATTTTTAGGGAACAGATTCTGAGAAGAATAATTATTACCATCAAACCCCTGTTGGGCAAAAGACCCTGAGAAAAGCTTGGATTTTTACTTCATTTAAGGTCTTGGTAAGATGAATTAGTATGGAGGGCCAGAAAATTTCTTTTCACCTTCTTTCTCTTTTTGAGAAAAGAATGGATTTTGATTTTGGCTTGAGTGGGGGTCTGTGGGTTAGACCATGGACTATGAAATCCAGACCCTGGGTTTGCATCCCACCTCCAGCCTTCACCAAGTATGGGAATGTGAGTTAGCTGTGAAGCCCCTCTATATGTGAAGTTCTTAAAGAGTTTCTGATATATAATAAGCATTCAGCAAATGTTCACTGGTATTATTAGTAGAAATGGCTGGTCCAGTCAGCCCAAGACGCTAATAAGCTTTAGAGACTCAGCACCTGCTGGGAGAAGAGCAGCAGACAGACTCCAAGAACAGAGCCAGCTGGCTCAGCAGTGAGAGCCCTCTGCAAGTTGACGCTTTTGCTTTGCTCCTTCTTCTACACAAATCTGCTTAGAGGCTAAGAAGGAAACCTCTTAAACTCTCTAGGTTGTGTCTTGGTTGAAGCAACCTTTCCCAAGCCATCGTTCAGGCTGTAACTAAGCAGATTCAAGATTTGAGCCTCTCTTAGGTAACTCAATTTATGGGATTAAGTATGTAACTCAATAGGCAGGTAAAAGATGTGACATACCAGTGTTTAGTCACTTATAATTCTAATTGCTTGAGATGATTATGCAATTTGAAATGCCACGGGATGTGGGAAGCAGAGTATGAGTCAGTGAAGATTCAGGTCCTCTTGCTCTTTCATTTGGAAAACCTCCTTGGTTTATCCTCCCACTATAGGACCTCTTGAACTTGTTTTTGCAATTATCCCAGAGGGGTGGTAGTGGGGCTAGAATTCTAGGTATTGATATAGCTATTAAACATCATGCCGCTGTTTAGCATTCTTTACACTCAGACCCTGTGCTAGGCACTAGTGACGCAAAGATAGTTAAATAAGCCCCTAGTTCTTAGGAGCCTGAGTCTGCTTGCATAGGGGAATAGTAAACAAATGATTCCAATGTGAAGTGGCAGTGTTATAATCAAGGCACAGGCAAAGCATCACCAGACACAGTGAAGAGACCAGCCCTGCCTGGGGCAGTTGGGACATTTTTATTGAGGAGGGCACTGGGGCCAATCCTCAGAGGATTAGTAGAATTTTTCCCATCCCCAAACATGTTATCATGTTTCTTACAGCACTGGCATAGTCCAGTTGCTAATTCAGGACATGAACATTTACATATTGACGTTTGTCACAGAATTATTCAAATGTTAATTTTATTGACACCCATTTAAAATGTCATCTCAACAAATTTGCAAATATGTATATACACATTTCATAAGGGGAGAAAGCAGGTTTGTGGTTAACAGTGATGAATCTATTAAAAATATTGCGATTCAATTATCCTCTTTCTCAGGAAATTTCCTGTTTATCTAGACTTATTTTAAAATGTGACAAGATATTTTGTGCCTACTTTTTTCTGCACAATGGTCTTTTCCCTACATTCATCTTTTAAATAACATTTTCTTCACCACCATGCTTGAATCATATGTTTTCCTTCTGTTGTCTTTTCAACTTTTTTTTTGGTAGGATAAGTGGTACTTGGAGTTGGGTCTCATTATTCTCAAATACTAAGCAAACGTACTAATTAGGCTTAAGCATTAAATTAACTCTTTTTGGGCAACAACTTGTTGATCAAAAGTACCACCCTACCATGGCTGTTAAATAGAAAGGCATATGTTAGGGTATAGTGGGTAAAGCGCACCCCCTCCAACACAATAGTCCATGTTTAATCTGTGCTAGAATGTATCAAGCACAAAAAAGTTTTAGAACTGATTACAGATCATAGCAAATGGACTCTATTTTCAACTCTCATTTTTAATTTAAAGTTGTACCAAATCCAGTAGGATTTCCACACTTTTATATAAAGATACCATATGGGCATGATAAAAAAGAGACCTTTAAATAGGAAAATATGCCCTTTAAAATAATGAAAATAATAGAACAATTTGATGAACTGATTGAACGCATATCAGAAGCCTCCCTTTCATAGAAGTTTGAAAGTAGTCATTAGTGTGCAGTGTATTCTGTTTGCATTTTTCTGAAATGAAAAGGGAGTTGACATTAAAAGATGTTTAGATTTCAAAATAAAAAGACTGGTTATCTCAGCTAAATTCCATTTCATGCCAAGGTTTCTCAACAGCGTGCAACAAGTGAAGTTCCATGTCTGGGAGTTACACTGTGGGTGTACATGAGATGTACATCTTCCACATTAGCTCATTGTTTTAAGAATGCTGTCTACGGTCATGCTACCCTGAACAAGCCCATTCCCGTCTGATCTTGAAAGCTAAGCAGGGTCGGGCCTGGTTAGTACTTGGTTGGGAAACCACCTGGGAAGACCAGGTGCTGCAGGTGTGTAAAAAAAAAAAATGCTGTGACAAATGGTTTTATTTTCCCCAAATAACTTCCAGTTATTATAACTTGTACCATCTAGCCTAATCTGATTCACTAGTGTGTTTTTCAGACTTACACAATTTGTCACTTTCCTACAGGGACAGGAAATGCGATTTTATTAATTCTATTACCTTGTTTTAAATCAGATACTTGAAAAACATATTTCAAACTAGCCCTGTGCAATAGAACCAGAAGGCTGTCAGTTAAAATCATGTATCAATTTTAATATAAAACCTCAGATTTCACAGATCTTATAATATCTGAGCTGTGAATATTTGCTTCAGGCATCAACTTGACATTTAAAAAAATATCTTTAAAACCACATGGACATTTCACTTTACCAGAATATCTACTTCTCATACTTCTCATATAATGCTTAAAAATATCAAACTTCAACTAAAACATCTAAATTTGTCACATTCCAGTAGTGAGAAATATTTTTTTGTTTAGTGAGTTCATTTCTCCTTCTTTCCATTTCTAGGCAAGAATACACTTGGCACTCATTTTGTATCAATTAGTTCATTGATTAAGGTAGTCTAGAAAATGCATTCTAAGCACGAAAACCATTTTTCTCTTATAATTTTTGCTTAATATTTTCACCCTGGGAAATTAAAGAGTGGTGGTAGGTAAGGACCAGAGAAAGTAGTGATGGATGAAAAGAAAGGCATTCAATTGGAAGGTGAGAGAGTCAATAGAATTTAAAGTGTGTGGCAATAGTGTTTCTTCTGATGAGACAGATACATGTTTTGTATTGAAATACTCTGTATTTTATATTTACACATTTTTGGTATTATTAGCTATTTTTGTACATAATATTCATGATTAATGTCTGTATAACACCCCCCCGTAATTTACAAAGTTTCCTCAGTTCGTATCTTCTCAAATGCAAGGTAAACTCCTTGAGACCCAGAGGCATGTATGTATTTCCCTGACACTTCTCAAAGATTTGAATATGTTCAAACCAATAATTCTTTGAGGCTTTAGGTATCTGTAAGATTTTTAAATACAATATCACACCCACAGACACAGAACTATTACACTTGGCACTTTTCAGTAGAAGCTTTAAGAAAGAGGTACAGGGCTTGGCATCAGATCCAGCTTAGTTCCCCCAAAAGCAAAATCATTTCCAAGTAAAGTAACGGAAGATATTTCTAAGAAGTTTCTGAGTCACTTTTAGAGTGCGTCTACAGCTGAAGGACCCATAACTTTCTGTTGTCTTTCCAAGGAAACTTTCCACTTAGGAAATGCTTAACTGATGACGGCACCAGCCAAGAGCCTCCTGGCCTCACCAGCCAGAGTAACCCATTAAAGAGATGAGCAAGGGAAGTGTTCGGGGACCTCACTGTTTTCTCTCTCCAGGACTAATCTAGCCTCTTAATCTTTTCAACACTTTAATTACCCAGGGACTTGCACATTATATTACATCATATTCAAGTTTTCAAATAATGAGTTTCCTAGTATTTGTAACCCTATAATAAATCAATGTTCTACTCCCAAAAAACACCCCTAGTGAAATGATACCTCCTATTTTAAAAAGTTAAAATAAATATCTTAATTTTTTAAATACTTATTTAGAGGAAGTTGGATTTGACCATCTGTTGCCACATAGTTAAGGAGTAATGTAGTAAATATAATATAAGGACGTAAATCAATTTCCATTCATTCAACTCATTAATCATGCGGTCTAATGTGACCGCACTGCATCATTCACATTTTAAGTTTGTATTATGATAGTAAAAGTTAATCCTGGGACACTTCATTTATTTTTGATTGCTAAATGGAAAACCAAAATAAAATTTAATATGTGTTTTTTAAATTCATTGTGGTAGAGAAAATATACAAATTCATGTGAGACACAAAATGAAATGAAATGCAGTTTGTGCATATGAGAATCCAGAAGCAGGTGGCTCTTTGCTCTAACTCTAGCAAATTTTTTTAAAGTCTGGTATTTGAAAAATTTAGAGTCTAGGAGTCTCCCCTACCAATAGTTTTGACTGGAACATACTGTACTACCAGGCTTACCTACTCCTGATTAAAAACAAGAGATTCTCAACCATTTTCATATACTCATGGGAACAGGAAACCATTAATTAGTTATTTATGTTAAAATCAATTAAAACCAAATAGTTAAAAATAATTACTTTTTTCAACAATTATCTATTAAATGCTCACTTTGTGCCAGGCATCATGCTAGGAGATAGAAAGGCAATGGGGAACATTATAGTCATATTTCCTGTTCTAATGGATCTTACAGTTGTAAAGATCATCTTAGTCTGAACATTCAAGTGATGTTTGAAAAAAAAACTAACTTAAGACCATGTCTCTTTAAAATGCATATGCAAGACTTTAACCAAATAAATATAAGGTTTTTTTCCTGTATCTTTTGTCTATAAAAGTTTATTTTTTTCTTTTAACTACACACATTCATGTCAACAGAAAAAAGTATTGGTTATATAGCCAAACCGTCTTTATTTTCCTTTTCCTGTTTACTTATAGATTGAAGAAAAAGTGAGAATTTTTTCTGTTGTCTTAACACACTCCTCATTACCATTTGCAAATTTAAGTTAGTCCAAAATAAGAAAACAATCTTTCCACTTCTACTGGAAAAGCTTACTCCATAAAGACTGAATCAGTACTTTCAGCACCCTCTGGTAAGCCAGGTGCTTGTTCACATCCACCAGCTGACACTTGTAGTGGTCCTAGCAGTCTGCACACTCATCCTGCAAAGGTTTCCACTCAGTTTTAAAAACCATTAGTGTTTGTCATTGGGCAGCATGTTCTATTTTCAAATTTGGAGTTTCACATATTCTGAGTGAAATCCCACCCCACTATTAAATGAGATTATTTAAACAAAATGGATGTATTATTTTAAAGTATGTTTTTATTTTCATTGACTAATTCATACTATTTTCCCTGACTTAAGAACATAGGATATCTTAAGGACTAGTTATCTAATCAGATTGGTCTTTACTTTCCTCTTCTTGTTTATTCACAGATTGAGAAAATAAGATATTAGACTATAGAAGAATAATGAAGATTCTTAGATTCCTTAGAAATGGAAGAAAACTAGGTAGAGTCCTTTACAGGATATATAGACTGTTATAAAATATCATTTTTAATACATAGAACATAAGTTATGGCACATATGTTTTCCACAAAATAGTCAATAGGTACCCAGAGTAGTAATTGTCATTCATTTTTTAGTTAAAACAATTATTTATAAGGTTAGAAATTTTCAAATAGCCCCCCCCATAAAGATGTGCATTGTGTGCACGTAACATTTGTGTTTATTATCTATTGATTGGTGGAAATGATGAAGAATTGAGTCATACTGAAACATTTTTTCTTCATTCAATATATAATAGTATTTGAAAATACTATACATCTGAAGAATAATAGCATGAACGTGTTTGAAATTTATTCCTATTACAGTTAATAAGTGGTATATACAAATGAATGGGACGACTTCTTATAAGAACAGCAGTTCAAAAGGGCCTGAGTGTGGTATAGAAGGTATAAGGGGATTTCTCAATCTTGAGTAATATATGGATCCTTTTAAAAGAGAAAAAAATTACTGGACCCCTGGAACTGACAAATTATTTTTGTAATGCATATTTGCAACATAATAAACATGTTAAACCTGTACATATGCAAACCTGTTTATAAATTCCTTACACTCAGAGCCCTTATACAACCATAAAATCAAAACAAATTAACAATCAAATTCAGGCTACAGAATCAATTAAAATCAAATTAACAAAACTAATTTAATGTGGCAAAACATGTTGTTTGGCTGAAATTAAATTACCACTCAAAATATGAAAATAGTATCGACTGCTATGGCAACAGGGCTTTTGATTTTAGCATGCCTATATATTTCAAGTTCCAGGTGATAGTTTTCTGGTAGAACACAGTAAAGATTTTTTTTGTGTGTGGATTTACTTGGTACAAATAAATTATTTACTTATTAAGTTCACCCTAATAGTTCTCATTAGTATGACTTGCTGCTGTTGCAAAAAAGTTATATCAATTTTTATATATTGTCATTTGAATAAAAATCATCAAATCAAATCCATTCCTATAAAGAATTTGCAAATTATTAAAAATATGTCCAAGCACTCCCCCATCCCCACGCCCAATGACCATGGACACCAATTTGAAACTACTGTTCTAGAAGATAGTAAAATTTGTTCTAAACCTGAACTAATATGAAAGAGTAGTCTATAATAATAGCACAAAGACTTGAAATTCAGAGTTATATTATAAATTATTTAAATGCACAATTTTATTTTCTATATAATACATTGCAGTTTCACTACTAACCCGTATTGTTCTTTTATGCAAATTAGAAAAGGGTGCCCTTCCTAGCAGCCACTGCTCCAAGCTGGTGCTCATGTCTTAGCCACAAGGGCAGCCAGGATTTCAGCTCTGGCTTTGTGCCTTCATGCTATAACAACCTGCACAATTGTGCATGGCAGATCCAGTATATTAAAAAATTAAGGAAGGAAGTTTCCTCTCCTCTATTTCATTTTCCAGAGAAAGAAATCCTGACTCTCATATTGACTCATTAGCTAAGTCAAACCTTTTTGTAATGTCATATTTACTTCAGTTAACTAAAGCAAATGCATTAGGAGATAGTCTATGCAGTTTCTCTCTGGAAATTATTCCTTTTTATTTAAGATCTTAAATAAATCTTAATCTTAAATAAGAACATCATCTACCCATGAGTTCCATTTTCATTCATTTCACTTAATTTCATTCCATTCTTCTCATATTTTTCCATTTGACATAATTGACCAAGTAGGCAAACCCTAATTTTAAATCCACCAAAACCTTCTTTATTATATTTATTAATTGAAAAAGCTATTTCCCTGATATATGTGATATTGTGATTTATAAAATATATATATTAGGTCATTCAGATGACCGAAATATATTTCTCATATATATTTGGTCTTCATCCATGGTTCCTGGCTCACAGCTCCTAAAACTCTTGGAATTTCCTGCAATAAGAGCCATAAAGATATCTTTTGTTATATTAATGAGATGACTTTTGGAAAGCCATAGGTAACCTAAGGATGGGGACTGGTTACCAGAAATACTAACCATGTGATTAGAGATTTGAAACTTTCAGTCCAACCTCCTGGGAGGGGAGAGAGGTTGGAGATTGAATCATTTAACAACTGGTGATTTAATCAGGCATGCCTCTGTAATAAAGCCTCTAAAAAAACTCAAAAGGATAGGGTTCCAAGATCTTCCAGATTGGTGAACAGGTAAAGATTTGGGGAGAGTGGAAATTTTGAAGAGAGCTTGGAAGCTCCACGACTCTTTTCATATAACTTGCTCTATGCATCTCTTCTGTCTGATTTCCTTCTGTTTTTTTATTTTTTTATTTTTATCATACCTTTTTATAATAAACCAGAATACCAGTAAGTAAAATGTTACTCTGAGTTCTGTGA
Organism: Pteropus medius; assembly: GCF_902729225.1. Classification (NCBI taxonomy): domain Eukaryota; kingdom Metazoa; phylum Chordata; class Mammalia; order Chiroptera; family Pteropodidae; genus Pteropus; species Pteropus medius. The sequence goes on along the minus strand of NW_024355205.1, from coordinate 2,415,695 downwards.
GCAGCTCTAGTAAATTAATCAAACCCAAGAAGGGAGTCATGGGAACCTCTGGTTTATAGAGAGTTGATTAGAAGTACAGGTGACAACCTGGGGCTTGGATTGATGTCTAAAGTTGGGGAAGGGGACAGTTTTGTAGGACTGAGCCCTTAACCTTTAAAATCTGATGCTGTCTCTGGGTAAATAGTATCACAATTAAATGGTAGTATCACAGTTGAATTGTAGGATACTCACCTGTGTCCTAGCAGTGCTAGTTGGTATAGGGGAACTCCTTTCCCCATACTGGAACTGGTGATCAGAACTACTAATTTACTATATGACTGGGACTAAAAAGAAATATTTTTACTATGTTCTATGTCATTGTTTTTCACCAGCGATACAAGGATTCCCCTCCCCACCCTTGCTCTTAGTTTAAATGAAGTGTTCTCTTTATATAGCTAGAGCATTTCAAATAGGAATACATCATGGAAAATTATGTAAGACTTATCTTAAATATTAGTCGCTGAACATTTAAATGCTATTTACAGGTTATTTCTCAATGTGCAAATCCTTGAAAAGTCCACTTGTGTTCCTGTTACCAGGATCCCAATGCTTTGAGTGCGTCTGCCTGTGTGCACTGGCCCAAAGAAATGCAGGAGCAGGAGATTGCAGTACAGAGAGAAAAATCGTTTAATATTGAACTGGCTTATCCAGAGACAGGGAGCTAATGCTTAAGACCTGACTCTCTGATGGACTGTAGGTTACAAATTATATAGGGCAAAATTACAAGACACCATGGATTAGTGGGTTTGGAGTCGTGATGGGAGCTGATTGGTCAAGGTGAGGTAATAAATCATTTCTTCTGGCCTTGAGAACAGTTCTGAGGTCTGCTCTAACATTCTTCTGTCTGGTTTTATGAGAAAGTAGCCAGGGGGTTATTCCACCTTAGAGTTTAAGAACTGAAACATAAATTAGGTCAAGGTTTTATCTTTAGCCTTCCAGAGGTCCAGACCTTGTGACTGTTAGTCAGGTCCAGGCTACTGTCTTCTGCTGCCTCAAGAGTTGCTGATTACTAATTATGGGGGCAGTGGAGTGGGGAAGGCTAGGTCTCTGAGTTGGAGAGTGAGTTAGAGTGTGTGTGTGTGTGTGTGTGTGTGTGTGTGTGTGTGTTTTATGAGAGAGAGAGAAAGAGAGAGAGTGAGAGAGAGAGAGAGTATATCTAGAGCTAGGATTTAAAGCAAAAGTCATAAGGACCTTTGCTTTCATTCCCATCTTGCTCTAGCCCAGAGAGAAGGAAGAAAGAGAAATTTATCAAGAACCTGTGGCAGGGAACTCTGAGATGACACCTTGAGGTAGCAATTAGAAAGCTTAGGAGGAGGGTTTAGGGTTTCAGGAACCTGACTGTATTTTAGTATTTATTGTTGTTGTTATTTAAATATTTAAAATCTTTGACAGGTCTATTCTTAACAAAAGCACAATATATAAAGATAGAGCAAGTATTCCATTATGGAAGTCTTCCATTATGTGTGTATGAGAGAGAGAAAGAGAGAAGCCATTCCATTTTGCTTGTGTGCATGCACATACCTAAGCATTCTGCAGAGCAACTTTACATCTGAGCATCAGGGCCTGATTTATAGAAACAGATAATTGCCGTATGTGATTGTGAGCTTGTATAGTAAATCTTCTTTTCTCTAAGCATCATTCCCAGCAGAATTATGCAGAGACAATTTTACTGAGTTTATTATGGCCATTTATCACAGAGTAAATCTTTGCCAGGTCCCTGCAGAAGGAATGGAGTACTAGGAGCTGCTTTCTACCTAAAGAGTTAAAACCTTGAGTGTATCCTTAATACCTCGATTTGCATGCATAATGACCTCCACTAGACAAGCTGATAAATGACTGCATGCTCAAGGCAGGTACTATTATGTGCTACCTTCTTGATGTTTGCATTCGTTCATTCAAGCTACCTTAAAGTTATTTAAGCATATTGAAGCAAAAGTTATGGAGAGTGATCCTCAAAACTTTAACAATGAGTGAAATCTTAAATGGATAATTTCTGAAATTCTGGAGTGCAAACCAACCCCATGCTTCATCCTTGTGATCTCCTATGTGATAGATCATTTTGGAGGACAAATAAACTGGGGAACGGATGAGGAGAGACATATTTCTGCTCTATCTCCTTCCTCCTCAGCCGCGGGAGGCTGATAGAAGTACACTTAGCACAATTTATCACTCACACAATTTTCAGGGAAATTGCTGGAAGTCACTCATAAAAAACTAAAATTTTTCTTCCAACTAGGAACGTAGAAGCTTCCCATTCCTGTCATTCTCTTGGAGGAGACTAGAGGAATTAAAGAATGGAAATTAATGAATTTCTTAAATATTTTGGAGTCTCTACTATGTTTTGTACACATACATGGAGGCTAGTGGTGCTGTGTCTTCCCCTCCTTATTTCCCACATTCTGCATCTGGGATGATTCTGGTTTCACTGTAAGTCTCCTGTTGTTCTATGATAACTTTAGGGTGGAGAATCTAGACCCCTTGTGCACCTACTGTTAATGATAAAGTTTATGATTGTTCCTTCATTACTAAATATTTGTTCCACTCAATATATAAGCCTCTAGCGATGAAACCATTTTCAAATCAATGCTCACTCTAATAAAAAAGTGTTTGCTATTTTTAAATGTTTGGCAAGCTATTTTCTAAACAGACCCACAAAGATTCTAGGGTTGCCTTTAGAATGTTCAAAAGAATATTTTCATCAAACACGTCCACTGTTAGCTAGTCTTTTCTTTTGGAAGGAAGAGGAAAACTCAATTTGGTAATCTCAATTCATGGGAGATTAATTTAATGAAAAGCACAGCCATAGCAGGACAGACATGTCATGGCAGTCTGACATCAATCACTGTCTACACACCTTTATGGTGACAGTTCTTTTCCATCCCTTTGCCACTTCAGCAGCAAGGTGTTTGTGAATCTTCTCTCTGGTGTTCTGCTTCTGGCCATCTCCACTTCTTCCTGGAGGGAGGTAGGGTAGTAAATTCTTATTTCTCTCCCATTATCAACTGACCGTTTATTTCAAAATTTTCCTTTCGAAATCTCAAGTGAAAGAATGTGCTTGTCCTAACAAATGGATAGTGGCTCTGGTGGGGCTAGGCTTTTGTACCAAGTCATCACCCAGATTTCTGGTCAACCTAAGGGTTGGCAGTCAGGTGCCCCTTCTTTGTCCAGTTCATTAGATCTGGAGATTTAAAACATGGCACAGAACATGAGCCCTTGCACCAAATACTGCCTAGGGCTGCTTCCTTCGCAGGGCACGTGGGCAAGGCCACTGTCATCAGAGAGTACATTAGATGTGGCAAGTACCATGACTGATCCCTCCAGTATAATGTCAAGCCATAAGAGAATTATTTACATAGACAACATATAATTAACTTGTGTTTCTAATTCAGTTTCTAATGTTTGCATATAGATTTTTAATATTGAGGATATGATTAATGTTTTTCACAAAAATTTGACTGAAAAACAAATTCTTCCACATAAGTCTTTAATCTAGTATTTTACTTTTCATGAGTTTACATTCTGGTAGCACATGGGATAATAATAGGAAAAATAGTAATAACAATTTACAAGAACTGAAAGATGTGTTTAGCTTTTAGGGAATATTGGCTAAGGCTGGATAGTGGCCAGTAGTAAAATTTAAAAAGAGGACTACTATCAGTTGGGCAGGTGGAGTAACAGAGAAACATAAAAGAATGATTTTGGGTGGCACCCTGATGATAAAAAAGGGGACCATGTAGCTATCAAAAAGAAAAATTATTCAGTAGACATAGTAATTGCCTTAGTGCCTATTCTTTTATGAAATATATAGCCAGCTGGAAACTCAACTGGCAATTAGAGAGGGGAAAAAAAGAAATATTTGCGTTCAACTGTATCATTTTTGGAGGCAAATATTTACAGTACTTAGCTATGAATATTCCTTATGAACTATGTCCCCCCATATTTAGTTTAGCTATGTTTAGGCAAGACAAATGAAACAGTTTACATGTGTTATGAGGATATCTGAACTGTGGACTGAAAAGGAAAGGCTGTCTACAGCCTGTTATTTTGCTTCTGTATTGCTTGTTTAATGTCAGGAATCCTGGTTTCAAGTTACCTCATTGTCTTCTCATCTCCCAGCATCCATCACCCAGGTGAGTTGCATGAAATGCACAGATTCTTTGTATTGTGCATCCTGGCTGGTAACTAGTAACACACTGATCAGAATCCGTGTGTGGGTCAAATGCTTCACATTTAAAAAAGCTAGATCCACCTTGGATTAGTGTTGGTTCAATGTATAAGAATTGTATTTAATAACTTTAATTTTTAATGTGCTTATTTAAGGACATTTATTTTTTTCTCATTGTACTCAGCAATATATGAGGTGCCATGACAATTGAAGTGCAATGGTTAGGTAACAAAGGCATAGAGAATGTGAACAGACTTCACCTGTGTTCTTATGACAGATAACTTTATTTCGTTGTAGTCCAAACCACATGGATTATGTAAAAAACACATATTTATAGAATGCCATTACAGACTTTCTGCTTTGATTAACAAATCCATGATAGATTCCCAGAGAGCATTTTTTAGCCTCCAGGAGCTTTTGATCAAGTCGTGGAGAAAGGCAATCATAAAAATCACAATTACCACGGCAATGAACGTTTATTGCATGTTGGATGCTTTACATGTATTTCTAACCATAATGTACAATGTATTATAAATTATTGTTTCATTTTCACAAAGAAATTAAGAGTCAGGGAGGTTATATGACAAGCTTAAGTAAACAGATATAGGATTCAAATTCAGGTTATCTGAGTTTAAATCCACATTCTACTGTACATGTTAAATAAATAGAATGATAAAATAATAAATAAGACTTATATAGGTAATCACTCTAGAAATTCAGAGAAAGATCAACACAAGAGATCAACTAGTTCTATAACTGCTTGATAGTCTTTATAGGAGATAGTGCAAAAATACCTATATACACATACATGATGATTATACACATATATATAAGCATGCATATGCAGATATGCATATGAGTAATAATATACACATACATATACATTATATGTATATATTATATATTTTATATTATATATTGTACATTATATATTATATATTATATATTTATTAGCTATTATCTATTATATATATAATAGAGAGAAAAATCAAAATTAAACTCCTAGGATTTTAGAGTCTAAGAAGAAATATAGGACATAGCGTGAAGAAAAGATGCATTTATCGGAACTGACGCATACACAAGTACTGAACCTCACCAGCTATAACTACATGCATTGCCATCAGATAGAAGAGGCTGCCATAGGCACCCTCTCTTTGTCATCATTGCTATTCCATGCCAGAGCTGTTCCATAGGATAATAAATGTAAGTGCATGCATTAAGTTGACATATAAGGGTAGAAAGTTTTTTTTTCTTGTTTTGCTCAGGCAAGAAACCTCAGACAGCAGTTACATCTTGTGCTTGGCAGTCTCAAAGAAAAGTACAAGAGTAGTACAAGGGTTGACTAATCATTACAGACTGGGAGGTTTGTCACCAAAAGCAGCAGAAAAACAGAAGGAAGATTCAAATTTCTTTCCTTGTGTTGAAGCAACAGTATTTCTCCAATGCATTGAATCAAGATTCTATAAACTTTGTTTAGAATACATTGTTTTTCCATTGTCAGTATGGTTTTATTCATTTATTCATATTATTTTTATATATTACATAATATTATATTATTTGTTATATTTATGTTATTTATTACTCATCTATCATGGTTTCTTTTATTTATTCATTCATTAAACAAATATTTATGAAAGTCTACCTTGAGTGCAAGATAATGGTGTATATTTCACTGATAGTACTCACCTTATTGCTAACGTTTATTCTGACATCCCTGAAGGGAATTCTTTCTTGTTAAGATAACCATTCAAAGGTCAAGGGTTCTATTGTGCTTTTAACAACATACAGTTTTGAGATTTTAAAACCGCGAATCAAAAGGAAAATAAAAAATTTTCTTCTTAATGTAATTTCTCACTCTGCCTTTGGGTACTCAAAAATATCAACATGGTGATAAGAAAGACTGCATATTCTTCTCCTGGAAATGGGAATTTTGTTATAATAGTCTGGCTACATACATAGCCTTTAGTGTCTTAACACAAAGTTATAGTTATAAAGGACTGTGTTTGGTTTTCTTATGTTATTCATAAACTAATGATGATGCAAAACCATCAGCTTCTGATTATTTCTTTGGGGTGTGTGTGTGTGTGTGTGTGTGTGTGTATTTGAGCAATGCTGGCATTATAAATTCATAGCTTCCTAAATTGACTTCTTTGACTAGAAAAATAAATTTTAATAAAAATCTGATATTTTGTTAATAATCAATTTCAAAGCATCAAACATAGGGATCAATACAGTTCAGAGTGTGGTGTTGCTGTACGATTGGGCCTAGGTTCAGAAATCAGTACTCAAGTAAGAGAGAACAGAAGGGGGAAAAATTGCATTCTGTGTTTCTGGAAATTGTCAGCTGTTACTGGGCATACCTGTTTGGAGTATTTAAGCGTCAAGTAAGCTAGAAACCTGGAAATTGCTGTTCTGAAGTTGAGTTCAAAATGACAGCTATTTCCAGAGTATAAGAGCAAAGTCCTTCAATGCCCACCATCACCAGTCTTGATAAAAGTAGTCATTTTGTTTGTTTCTTCTCCTACGTTAGAAGCACTTAGCTAAGCTCCAGTGATAGAAAAAGGCATAGTTGAAATTATGGTCAAGTATAAAAATATCCCATCTATAAAATTGCATGTTTTATAGCTCTCAAGTTAAATCACCTATGGTAGTGAGTTTTGGAAAACAGAGGGTGGGATATATGTCATGCCCTAACTTCTATAACTGAAGGAAATTACAAGTTTTATATAAATTCAGAGAGGTTAGGAAATAAGCTGTTAACACATAAATGAAGTACTACCAAGGAAAATATTTCGATTAGCGAACAGTTAAAAATCAGGACTATTTTCCAACTGACTGAAAAAGAAATGATTTGAATGAATAGTTCTTGTAGAATAGTAGCATAGAAGGAAGCTGAGAGATCACCCCTCAATCCTATTCTATGGTTGAGGAAATTGTGACAGCAGAAATCATGAGACTGAATCAAGGGTTGATGCTAACCTTCAATGCAAGGCCAGAACAACATGTCAGCTTCTTTCTACTAATAACATTGTTTTTTTAAGTTAGAGCTTATTATTATAGGTTAGAACTCAGTAGATATGAGATTAAAAGCAGATATAATGCATGAAAAATTTGAATTTTTACTTAAACTCTACATAGTTAAACTTTCTCTATAAAAAAATACTTCCTTTAAAAAAAAATCACCATATCCTCCCATGACTTGAATGTCAAAGGCAGAAGAGTCTTTTGTGAGGCAAATCTTACATATTCAAGGCCAAGATTAGGAAAGTTCTGATATATCCTGAGCAAGTAGTTTCCCAGAAAACTGGTATAAAAAATAGCCAAAGATATATTTTGGGAATTTTTTCCAACTTGTCTTTACACAAAGGTCATGAAGGCAGTGAGAAAAAGCTCAATTTGGTCCTAATTTATAGTCAGGTGCCCCTAACAGGCTGACAGATGCTGCTCAGAATCAGTCCAGAACAAATCACATGTCGAGCAGAGTCAAATGCTAAATCACAGCACTTCTCCTTGAAGGATTTTGGTAGGAGTGAGGCTGGTGTGTTGATCTGTAAGGTTTCAGAGCCTTCATCAATTGCACTGCTCTACCCAGAATGACCTTCCTCAACTGGAACCAGCATCTCAGGCTGAGTAAGGGAGTTAACTTTGGAGTCCATGGCTGCCAGCTCAGCCTTCACCTAAGCCTTAGATTCAAAAGAGCATTTGGGTCCATTAACCACTAACTCAGCCAAGCTAAATGAGATAAACTGAGCACTACTAAAGCCACAGCTGCCTTCCCAAGTTCCCTGCTGCATCAGCTAGTTATGATATTTTTAATTTGCACCATCTTGCAAGATGTGGGCTTTACAAAAATGAAACTCATTCTCTTGTTTGCAGAAACAAAAATCTAGAGACTACATGCAAGAGAGGAATATTATCTTGTAAAAGTTATTTTTAGGGATTTTGAATGGACTAGCAATGATGTACAAAATCATATATTTTTAATGAGGATCCTGTGAGGTGATGGAGAGTAAGGAAATACAACAAATGAAAGGATTTCATCAGGACATTGAGGATATGTTGGGTTCTAATTTTCTATGGAATTAATTGTATTTCATGTTGATACACTGTTTTGAATTTTAGATGGAATAAGATACCAATATTAATTTTGTATCTATTGTTATTATTCTTACCTATCAATATATTAATAAAATGAGGAGTTGTTAAACTGTCTGAGAATATACATGAATCTGGCAGAGAGCACTGACCAAAGCCTTACTGGGCCTTGCGTTTATAATATTCTGGTACTAATTTATAAAAACACCAAAAAAATCTAAAGCATTTTCTCTGCCATCCAAGAGCTAATAATTATAGGGAAAGATAAGACATAAACAAGAAGAGTAGAGTAATAATTAGAAGCAGAATTGATTAAATACAGAATGAAGATATAGGATATAAATGTGAAAGCACATCTTCAGGGAAAAGAAGAGTAACAGGAGCTGGATTTTCTAAGGGAGACAGGAAGTAGAGAAGCAAGAGTATTTGGGGAAAAAAAGGAGGAAGTCATGCAAGAACTGAATAGCTATATTAATTTTGTATTTTGAGGTTCTTTGGATGCTACAAACCATCCTTCCTTTGTTTTCCTTTGTTAATATCTATTGTTCCCAATTCTCCTGTTCTCATTTCCTCTTAAATCACCTGGGTTCACATTTTTGTCTTCTTACTTCACTAGTATTGCTTTTTCTGAGACCACTAACACCTTTTGTCCTATTGAATCTAAAAGTCAATTCTTGCATCTTGTCTTTTTAGACCTGTCAGCATCATCTGCACTTTAGGACAACCCCCATCCCCACCCTATCTTCCATTGGCAAACTTTATTCACATACCTGGCTTCCAGGACAGCCCCTTCTCCTGGTTTCCATCCAAAGTCGCTGATGATTTACTCTTAATTTCCTTTCGCAGGCCTCATTCTGTCCCTGACCTTTAATATTGGACTGTCTCAGAGCTAAGTGTTTGGTCTTCCTCACCTGTACCAACTCCCTCGGTGATTTCATCTAGACTTATGATTTTAAATACCATGATATGCAGAGATAAATTCTAAATTTATTTTCTGAGCCCAGACAACTCTCCCAAACTCTGTACTTACATATTTAACTACTTTTTGATGCTTCTACATAAATACCCAACATATGTCCAAAACTGAACTCCTCATTTCTGCCCATTAAAACTTACTCTATCCTTGGCCTTTACATCCCAGTGGATGGCTATTCCATATTCCTGGGTTTAGCCTAAAAAAGCCTTGGAAGCATTCTTGACCCTTTTTTTTTTCTCTCATCACCTATGTTTGGAAATCGTGTTGGCTCTTCCTTAAAAATGTTTCTAGTATTGACCACATCTTGCCACTTCCACTGCTACCACCTTGGTTCATGCCATCATCATATCTCTTCTGGTTTACTCTTATAGCCTCCAAATAAGTCCTTGTTTTTACTTTATTTCACTAGAAACCTATTCTCAAAACAGAAGCCACATTCTTTTAAAATGAAAGACCACATCATGCCTCTACTCAAAACTCTCTACTGGTTCCCAGTTTCACTTAAAGTAAAAGTCAAAATCCCTATGATGACCTTCAAGGCCTATAATGATATAGACTCCTGTTACCTCTGCTTGCATTATCTAGAATCATCCTTCTCTCACACTCTGATAGAACCACAACGACCTCCATTTTTTCTCAAAACATCGGTGGGCTCTTGCTTCACAGCCTTTTTGCTGGCTGTTTCCTGTGCCTGGGATGCTCTCCCCCAGGTATTACATAGCTCACTCGCCTCCTTCAAGTTCCAGCTCAAGTATCATTCACCTCAGTGAGGCCTCCTCTAACTACTCTATTTTAAATTGCGAACTACTTGCCAACTCCTAGCATTCTTACTTTTATATTGTTCATCGTCTGTCTTCCTGGTAGAATGCAAGCTCCATAAGACTGATGATCTTTGTCTGTTTTGTTTAATGATGAAGAGTACATAGCATGTGTTCAGAAAATATTTGCTGAATGAATGAACAGAGACTGACTATGACTAACTTATAGTAAAGAGGATATTACTGGAAGCACATGCTGTGGGTCAAAGAATCTAAAGGAAAGTGATGAACTAGGCTTTGAGAAAGATGAACCCATCTCCCCAGGTCCCCACCATCAGGCTAAATGATGAGCTCCATTTGGATCTAAGTTCAAATTATAGAAAGAGAGCTTCTGATTGGTCTAGGTTGATAACCCACCTCATACTTGCCCAGGGGAGTGAAGGACAATTTGATAAATCATTCCATTAAAACTGGATATAGGGAAAAGTAAAGACCAATTCCTCCCTCTAAAATCAGCATGCTGTTATGAAAAAAGGGAGACGAATAATGAACAGGCCAAAACAACCTATTCAGTAGTCATTCCACCAACACTGAGCATAAACTATATGTCACACATTGAGCTGCACAGAGCAGGGTGCATGGGAAGGACAAACAGTCTCATAAGCACTTATGTGTGATACCATAGCCTAACCTTCTATGGGGACGTAGAAAAGCGAGTGACTGTGTCTTTCTGCAGAGAAGTAGGTGAAAGTTTTTTAGAGAATATGGAGGTGTTTTATTAGAGAAGATCTCAGTAGTCTCATCCTTCAGCCCTCTCACCTCCAGTTGCTAAAGTGAAGCTTAATTGGAGCCGCTCTCATGGCAGCTTGAGGTGTTTGCTCTTGTTCTTTCACTGAAATGGAGAGATATGTTTAAATAATTAGATCAGTCCAAATATCTAGAGATCGATAAGACCCTGGGAATTTGTCACTGATCTTACTTTCTTCACCAATATAGTGACCTTAGCAAAGCTTTACAACAAAGTATGAACATGATGTCCTCAGGCAGAAATGAAGAAACCAGATCTTTGGCATTAGAAAGTGTATGCCCCATAACCTTAGGAAAGAGAGAGAGGTGGGAGGCAGCAGAGCTGAGGAGTTGAATGCACTGGCAGGCAGGGCTTGAAGCTGCCTGTGTGGGAGTTTCTTCACCTCTTTAAAAATCACCTTTGTAGGAGAGATAATAATACATCAAAGTCATAACCTTTATTCATAAGGTTAAACGAGAACTTGACTTGCTGTGTGTAGAACAAATAGCACAGCGCCCAAACGAAATAAGCAGCCATTAAATGTTCATTCTTTCAATGAATGTTTGTTGAACACGTCTATGTCCAGCTTCTGTTCTAGGTATAGCATTGACCAAGACAGAAAAAAATTTGCCCCTCTCCTAGGAGTTACACCATAGTAGAAAATGCAGATAGTAAATACATAATGTTTCATAATATGCAGATGGTGATTAATGTCATGAAGAAAAATAAAGCAAGAGAAGAGGGATAGTAAGTAATGGAGTAGAGAAGAGTAATAGTTAATAAAAAGTGGTCAAAAGAGGTCTCTCTGATAATGTGACATTTGAACAGAGACCCAAAGGAGCTGTTTATATATACATACATATGTATGTATGTATATGAAAGCAGGCATAAGCATAAATGTATATAATGATATATGTATATACTTATATATTCATGAATTTGCATCATAGGTTTTGGTTAGAAATAAGAGAATAAAGAGTTCTAACTTACATCATCCTGAAAAAATTTAAATCTATAAAATAATTTTTAGTACTAAGAAAACTCAAATATAAACTTGAATGCTCAAATACTCGAAAACTCAAGAGCCGCAGATATCACATTCGTTCCCATATATTTCCAAGCTATTTATGGTTGTAAAAATTTTAACGTTTTGTGTCTTAGAAAGTAGACTATTATGCTCATGTTTTTCCAATTTTTGTTCAGAATCCCAAAAATTTAACTTGAGCTAGGCTGCTTTTGGACACTGAGGCTTTTAGGCTCCATTAAAATGGAATTCAAAATTTAAGGATATTAAATTAAGATACAACCTTGAGCTTTATATTCCAACTATATTCGTGCCTTAAATATAAGCTTTTTTCAAGTAGCAATGAAAGGAATTCTGAAGCTTTAACTTGACTACACCTACGTGTTTGCTATTTCAGGCAAGCTCCCTCTTAGTCAAAAACATTGCTTAGCTTTTTCTTGCTTCCAGTCAAGTTAGTGAGATTTGTCATTTCAATTTTATCTTCAAAGTTGCATTTCTTCCCCAAGGTCATTATCAACTTTCTCCTCATATTAAAAAGTAAAGGACAGTTATCAGGGATCATTCCTATTGAGTGTTTCAGTCTTTGCTGCACTATTTCTCAAGTGCTCTGATGTGAGATTATTAAATCATTATTTCATGAGTGTTTTGAAATCAAAGTTGAACATATGTCACGTATTTCCTTATGTGAGAGTTGGCAATCGTTTCTACCAGTACTGATTCTGGTTTTATTGGATTATAAAACCTTGTAACTGCAAACCTCTGTATATAATTTTTCCTTATTCAGATTTGTTTCTTTTTTATGATTGGCATATTTTTAAGAGAGATATTTGGCAAAGGACAAGACTTAACTGAATGAAATATAGCAGGATTTCGGGTCCTTTACCTTTCTCCATCCTTTTTTGTATATCAAATGAACATAAGATAAATATAATATAATATAATGTCATTCTTTAGGCTTCAAGATTTGAAAGGAAATCAAATATTACAGAGAAAATAACATTTTTATGACTCTTTGGTATGGAAGACACCTAATTTTCCAAATTCTGATTGTATTGATTAATAAACCAAACCTAGAAAAGTTTTACTTGGTCAGATAGCTAAAATGGTATCATGTCAACTTATCAATATACAAAAATAGTGAGATATTTTAAGTTCTTTTTCTTATGCTAAACTTTTGAAATCTGGTGTGTATTTCTCACCCACAGTACATCTGAATTCATGCTAACCACATTAAATTGCTCAGTATCCACATATGGCTAGTGGCTACCATAGTAGACCACATAGATATAGAATAGTGGATGTGTGGGTATGAAGGAACTTGGGGCTTAGAAAGACTGGGGATTAGAGAGGGAGGCAAGAACAGATGACAGAGGGCCTTGAAGACTGAGTTATGGAAAGGGACTTGACATTTTTAAGTAGGAGAATTATATAACCAGATTCATAACTTACAAAAATTACTCTGGAGGAGGAGGGGGGTTGAAAGAAGGATTCATGACTTAGGAGGCTGTCACAAATAATATAGATAGACTATTGCTTCTCAAACTTCACTGTGCACATGGATACCTGAGGATCTTGTTAAAATGCAGATTCTGATTTTCTAGGTCTGAGTGGGGCCTGAGATTCTGCATTTCTAACATGCTCCTTAGTGATGCTTATGCCACTGGTCCATAGACTGCACTTTGAGTAGTCTTTACAAAACTGCAAAGTAATGTAAAGGATTATTTTACCTAGATAGAAGGGAGAAACCTTAGTTAATAAGCAAAATGTAAACAAGTGACACAAGTACTTTATCATCTAGAACTACCTACTTATCACTTTGAAACTACCTATTTATCACTTTTGAAACCACTTTTCTCCGGTAACTGGCTGTCAATTAAGAATGTGCATGGCATCCATTACCCTGCGTTTACATTTTTTTAACCTTTCCAGAAAACTCATTTATTTATGTTAAAAGGATAAAGGCATTTTGAGCACACACTGCTTATGATTTAATGCTCCTGGGAAGAACATTTTGATTTACAAATAAGGTGGAAACCACAGGTCTGAAACAAAATTGCCCATGCGAAAATTGGATGTCTGATTAAAGGATCCTAGTGTTTGGCATAGGTAATGTGCAACCAAGTGATGGGGGAACAGGGGAAGGAGGATGGCAATAAAACTGGTATGTTTTCATTGTGTCCGTATAGATTAAATAATTGAGGAGAAGTCAGTCAATCTACATGAAGAGTAAATATTATGGTTTTTGAAGTTTATTTTATTTTATATATATTTTAATTTTTCCACTTTTTAAAGGGCAATGAAAATTAACCCATTGTGCTGAATTTCTTCTCTTTCTTTCTTTTGTAAAAGAATATTACTTTTTTTCAGGGAAATTCTTGATAAAGAATTTGTCTTCCCTTAACCAGAATTTATAGTTTAGGAAAATGAGTCTTCAGGTTCATGAAGAAACATAAATTATTGTTCTCAAAAATCATTAGTGATTCCCAAATTATTATTGTCCATTCAGTGAATTTAAGTAAATAAAGAATTAATATTTTAAATTAGAAGATTTTCAATATATGTGTATGTTTTCCTTGGGAATCCAAAGATTTAAACAGTATAACTTACTTAAACTTTGCCGAGGCCAACGAAGCTGATTTTTTTTTTCTCATTTAAGTTGCAAGATCTTAGAGAAGGAAAAAGAACAGCATTTGGGGGATGAATGAGATGGGCAGATTTAATTGTATTATTTCTAAATATATGCAATTTCTTTCACAATATTTTGAGTATCTTATGACATAAGTAAGGATATGTATACTTTTTAGTTTAAAACAATTGTATATAAGATCCAATTTGGATCAAAATAGTTTGTGCAAGAATATATTTTCTTTTCTCAGGGCATATTACATGGAAGATGGCTTAACGCCTTGGGCTGTCTGTTCTGTTGCTATCTCATGAGTCCAGACCTAGTGCTTAGCACAGACTTTAAACTGGCAGCAGTATCTACCCAGCCTGTTGATGGAGGACTAGCACAGTTCTTTAAAGGTCATGCTAAATAGTGCAAGATTGATCTAAATGATGCCTCTGCAAAATGAACTGTAGAGTTTGGATGTCTTGATTTTCAGACACATGATATTTAGTTTTCTTCTGATCTTTGATTTCTAGGTCGGATTTCCAACATATCTGCTAAACATTGGTGCCCAGAGTTTCCACAAACACCTAAGGAGAGAAACGAGGTGGGAGGAGTAGTTTAGGGTAAATTAAGTAGCATCATAGAAAGGAACTTTCACGGGGCCTTGTGGCAAGTGAACAGTGGGATGTTCCAAGGCTAGAGTCCATGGGCAAGGTTTAAGCAGGAGCAAAAAGAGGCAATTAACATCTGTCTTTGCTTATTGTGTTCCAGATGCTGAGCTAGACACTTCTGAAAAATTCTCATATACTTTACACACCAACACCACAGAACATTCATTATCACTTTCACTATAAAGAAGAAGGAAAAAACAAGACTCAGGAATACTAATTCACTCGAACACAAAGTATTTCAGTGGAAGAACTAGACCTTAGGCTAGATATGTCAAGCTCAGGAAAAAGCCGTGTGTGTGTGTGTGTGTGTGTGTGTGTGTGTGTGTGTGTATTGTGTCTGTGTGTCTGTGATGAGAGAGAGAGAGGAGAAGGGTGACTGATGACAGAACTCTAGCTGGAGAGAAGAAAAATGATATTGGAATACCCGAGGCCTTCAGGAGTAATAGAGATGACTAATCTACAGTGTACACAAAAGATACAGTAAGACAGATGGAATGAAAACCATTGAAAATTCTGTAGCATCCAGCTTGCAAACAGCTAAGGGGCAACAGGCACTGAGAAAAGGTGTATAACAGATATCAACAACCAAAAAGCATGCATTCATGGACCACTACTGTGTAATGATTCAAAGACTAGTACCGTCATTGAATTTTCAATCTGGTAATCAGTATATTTGTTATCTACTGGCTCTTCATAAGTAACTACAGTGGCTCTAACCATGAGACATGCAAGTAAAAGGTAACTCATTCATTACTTCTTTCAATAAATTCTTTATCTTTCCCATAATATTTGGAGCTTACAAACTAATAAGAAATTGGAAGAAACAATAATAATGCAAGAGAACAATTTAATTGCCTTGATTGAGGAGATATCAAATGTGGTGGGAGTGCAGGAGAAAGCAGGTGTAAGCCTTACCTGCCCCACAGCCGGTGGAGACTCTGGTCTATCTCAGACCACCTATTGCACCAACCTCTTCATAGATCTCTCTCTTCCTCCCTCACCACAGTCCTGCCACATGGGACTTTTTGTCTGTCGACACATTAAGCTCATTCTTACACTGGGACTTTGCACCACCTTTTTTCTCCACTTAGAACATGTCCTCTTTCTATGGTCGCAGGTCCTTCTATCAAAAGGTCATTCCAGATAACCATATTTAAAGTAACCTCTCCCTATCCTCAGTCTTTCTTACATCTTTATAACACTTACCACTATTTAACATAATACTATTTTAATTTGTTTTCATGGTTATTTTCTCGAACTGCCTGTCCTTCCCTCTCCCAAACACTTGCACACACACAACTGTATAAGTGCCACAAAGGAAGGGATCTGGGTTAATTGTTGTATCTCACCTGTCAATAAATATTCACTGAATGGGTGAGAGGAGAGGAAGAAGAAAGGGAGAAGGAAAGAAGAGGAGTAAGGAAGGAAGTTCTCACTGAATAGAGCTGAGAGGTTTTAGTGGGCATTTTCTTTTAATAAGACAAGCAAGGAGGAGGGACGGTTGCCATGTATAATGGATGCCAGAGATATAATGATGTAGATAAAGTTGGGGGGTAGAAGGTAGCATAGCCTGAGATGGTAGGGAAAATCTAGAGAAGGAGGTAAGAAGTGATTTGAGATTCCAAAAAATTAATATGATTCAAAAAGGCAGTGAATATTGGAAGGGCATTCTAGGCTCAGGCACAGCCCAGATATCACTCCCCAAATCTTAAGTAAATGAAACGTTATAGCACAACTGACTTTGAGTAACAAATGACCAATTTAAAGTCAGTGCTTAGGTGACAGCACCAACTGCTAATTTCTAGAGGTTTTTCATAAAGAATGCATGCCCTGCTTCCTAATTAGGGGAGAGGTGACTCGTTCTGTATACTTTGGATGGTCACCTGAAAGGTCAACATATTGCAAAGGAAGTTCTTTTTAATGCTGGACTAATTTTCAGAGCATACCTTTCTATTATCATATTTTTGATGTGTAATCGTCATGTGTATGTGGCACAGTGTTTAAAACAAATTCACATAGTTTCAAAATGTTAACAGTTTATGACCCTTTCCTGAATCTGTGTAATGACAATTAATGGTCTCTCTTATACTAGTTGGTTGTTCTTTCCAAAAATAATTCCACCAGTTCTACTCAAAAGAATATTCAGATTCTTTCCACTCTAAAATTGTTCTTTTTTTCCCTCTTTTTGAAGACCTCCAGATAGCAACTTGAAGCATTTCATTGATTTAAGTTTGTGTTAATTTGTGAAAAGACTGAGTGATGCCTTCTAAATGTCATATTCTACCATAGTCATTTTTGAAAAAAGGAATATCCTTTTTTTTTTAATTCAACCTTTCTTGGGAGCATGTTTTGTCCATATGATTCACTTCAGTTTTCCTCAAGTGGTATACATAAAAGATTTATAAAGGCTCTCCACCTGTGTGATAGTTCATCATGATACATGGAAAGGGTGTTTTACAAATGCTGGAGTGTGATGAAAGGTGAGGCCACACTAGAGATGACAGTCATTTAAAGAGAATTCACCTTCACATCTTTTTATTTAATACCTGTTTGATACCACCAAAATCAAAATGCATTTGTAAGTGAGACAGTGATAGCTTTCAAAGTTAGAACTGATTGTTAGGTCTTCAAAATATTAGATTTTTTTCATAATTGTTTTTCTGGGTGAAATATAACTATGTTGTCTTTTGCTATAATAATAAAAGCATCTCATAATATTCAGTACTCTTATACTTGCCAACATTTGAAAGGATTCCATAGTAAATGAAAAAACTAATTACATTTCTTTTGGATGTGGACAAGAGACCCATGAAGAAGGCACCTACATCTTCTAATTCAAATTTATGACTAGAAACTGACATGTTACAAATATCTGATGTATCAGTAATCTAGATGGTCCTTGCCAAGCTGTTCAGCTGTGTGGTTAGACTTTACGATCATTTTTCATCATGAGGTAACCTATGTTTACTATGACCTTGGAAAGGAAAAAGGATTTTGATAGAATTTTTTATTCTATCAAACTTTTATCCAAGTGTTCATTTATATGGAAAGGCAAAGGAAAAAGATAGCTAAAGATGACATTGGTAGTAACAATAATAATAACTCAGAACTCATTAAAGCATGTTATACTATTTTGCAGTTGACAAAAGATCTTCACATTCATTATTTACTTTAAACCTTTTATTAACATTGTGTGCATGTTTTAAATATTCTTATTATTTCCATTTTATTGATAAAAACATTGATGCCAATGAACAACAGACATTGCAAGAGAACCCTGGTCTCTGATCTCCAACCCCAAGTTCATTCCACTGCTCCATCAAGAAGGAACAGAGAGCAGTTGTATAAGCAAGAAGCAGGAGCAAAGAAAAACTTAAAACTCCTTAACTTCACCATCTCTAGGCTAGATGTTTATTTTTTTCTTGGTTAGAACAAATTTCAGGGGATATAAATCCCTGGAGTTATTTTTTTTTAATCCAAGGATTATTATTCCATATATTGCAAGAGGAAAAAAAAATCTCAAAGTCTAAGCATCTCACCAAAAAGCTACAACCCAAGAAGAAAATAGCGAGTGGGCAATACAAGCAAGGAGACTGACTGTATCCTTTCGGTATTTCATGCCTGTTACAGACTTTTTCTAGTCTCAAGGTGAACAAATTGACTTTATGTCTCATTGCATACCATTATTTTTTCTCTTAAAGGCAGCAGAGCGATTTCTAATTTTAATATGTATAGTTCATTAGGAAGTCATACAAAGAAAGGGAGTTGTTTTACCTAGAAAATATTGAGTTAAAGAAGTTTAAAAGTCAATTCGAGTTGTTCATTTCCCAAAGAGGCTTCCAGATCTCAGTTTCAAAGTGGTATATTGTGCCAATAAATTTTTGAGTATAATATTTTTTTTAAAATAAGGTGAAGTTACTGGGAAGATAATATGCAGTAATTATGTACTGGGGTACATTAGAGCCTTTGATTTTTGTAATAAAGATACCGAAGCTAAAGACAAAGGTAAAGATGTACCTTAAATTAAAATTTTGTATTAGCAAAGTAATTTGGAGAAAGATTTTGAGCATGTTAATATATTTTCATAATTGTCTAGAGGGGAGAATCAACAAAAGACTGAAAAGGTCGGTACAAATGAATCATAGGAAGACACAATCTAATTTGGTGATAGAGCTCAATTGTGGATGTTAAATTAGTAAGATAGTCAGTCAGACCACAGGGCTGATGATCTGGTCAACAATGTTGGCACCACACACCCCCTTGGACCAGACATTGGCAGACTTTGCTTACCCAGCCATGTATGACGTGGGCATTTCATTCTCATAAAAAAATGTAGGCAATGGAAAATGAGTTCAGAAAGGGGCCACAAAATAATTTTAGGGGTTCACATGTAAGACTAAAAATAAGAAAGAACAGAATATCCTCACTGTTTGGCTAACAGCTATGCCAGGGCATGGATGGCAGAAGGGGGAGGAATTAATTGGAAGGAAGGAGGTGAAGTCTGGAGAAGTTTAGGAAGAAAGCATTTAGCAGAATTTTGGAATTTTAAAGCTGTAAGTCATGTTAGAGATCATCTGAAAATTTGGTCGGAATTAATGAGGCTAAATTAAGCTGGGGAAGCTTGAGATGGAAAGCAAGAAAAACCCGCAAGTAGAACTATTTTAATAAAGCTGTATTGAGGAAAGCAGAAACTCTGTTTCATTTCTTTCTTAATATCCTAGAATCTTAGAATATGAGATCCTTTTGTGACATTTAAGCCAATACTTTTATTTAAATGAAACAAGAATTAAGTCACTGAGAAGTGACTAAATAAATTGTTGTCAGATCCACTCTTTTGATATCCAGTTTAGCATTACTTATACCATATTGGTAGCCTCATCTGATTCAAATATATGGACTATCATATAGAGATATAATTTTTAGGTTCTGGTGTGATAATTTAA
Source organism: Pteropus medius (assembly GCF_902729225.1). Classification (NCBI taxonomy): domain Eukaryota; kingdom Metazoa; phylum Chordata; class Mammalia; order Chiroptera; family Pteropodidae; genus Pteropus; species Pteropus medius. The sequence goes on along the minus strand of NW_024355205.1, from coordinate 2,395,626 downwards.
CCTCACACAACCCTTTGAATTTATATACTCCTTAAATCATAGGAAAAATGAGCTATATGTTATTTTATCTAATTAGAGTAAAACTTACACTGCCAGTTAGTGCCATAGATGATGAGTAGTTACTAACAGCTACCTATACTCTTCTATTTTCAGCTTAACTTCTTTATTGAAGAAAATAAATAGTTTTAGTCCTTATTAGTTTGTATTCCTCATTAGCAATTTATGATAATATAAGAAAAAAAGCAGTCTTGGGTACAAAAAGCTGTACACAAAATTAATCATTTCTATGTGCTAATGGAATATGTAATTAGGTAAAAATAGAAGAAGCTAAACAAATATGAAGTGAAATTTTAAAAGAAAAGATATGTGTATATAAACATCAAAAGAGGAGTAATTTTAGAGATGACCTGTCTGATCCAAGTGATTCTAAAAAATTTAGAAAGCATTTACTTTATTTTACTGATTCTAAAGTGCCATCAATTGTAGGATGCACCATTATTTTATCTGCCACCAAAAAAGAGAAAACCAATTAAACCATGCCTTCTTATCTCATTAATTAAAAGACACATACTGCTTTCTTAAATGTTAAAATGTTTTTTGAATGTGCATAATAGAATTGAAGAAATATGATGTCTTAAGCTTAAACACATAGGAAATGATTACCTCTAAACTCAATGTTGGTTGTCTTTCCCATGGAAAGCCCTTGACATCCAATATCCTGTCATTTTATTACAAGGAGAAATTTTTTAAATGACCACAATTTTTTTTTAAAAGAAAATAATTTCAATCTATTCCTGCTCTTGGATGACAATAGTAGCAAAATAAAAACCTTATGTGAAGTTAGTTTGTATATATGGCTTTTCAGGGAGGAGAGAGACATATTCCACAATGCTATAACATTATAACAGTAAGCATACATGTTAAAGTATGTGGCTGTCCTTTCAAAGCTTGTGTACTAAATTGTAACCTGTTGACAAGCTGTCTTATCTGTGCTCTGCTGAAATGCACTTCTGTTTGGTCCCATTATTTTATCACTTCTCTGTGTGTTCTCTTGTTTGAAAGCCTAAGTGTCAATAAAGCTGTACTCAGTGATTCACAGAACTCTGGTGCCTTGGAGCCAAGCGTGGAAGCTACCGCCCTAAGTGCTGGGAGCAGGCCTGGCAGGATTTAGAGCTGTGATCTCTCTTTTCCAGTTCTCCACTCTCACCTTTTGTACCTGCACCACTAACTGTGACTAGGCCCACTGCCATTCACAGGGAAAGGAAAAGAGGAGGCAGAAGAGGAAAGGTGGGGGGACTAGAAAACACCCTCCAGCCATCTGGGCCTACCTAAAGGAAGAAGATGAAATTAAAGATCACAAAAACTTGCTAACCATGTCACTCTCAGGCAATTCCACCTTGAACTCAAAGGTGTGTATTCACAAAGTGTAAACTGTGTTTTAATGAATAGGAAAAAGAAAAACACTACTGTCTATCTGTACTAAAAAATGTTTTAAGTATCCAGAGTGCAACCATATTCTTTTCTAAATTCCTCTAAATTGTGCTGTAATCCACAGTGTCTCAACTTTGGCACTGTTGACATTTTAGGCTATGTAATTATTTGTTGGAAGGGGTGGGGACTGTCCTGTTTATTGTAGGTTGTTTAGCAACATGACTTTCTTCTACACACCAGATGCCAGCAACAGTCTTCCCCCAATTATAACAACCTAAATTATCTCCAGGCATGGCCAACTGTCCTCTGGGAGGAAAAATTTCTACCCAGCCCCTACCTCTACTCTACGCTATTTGAGAACCTCTGCTCTAATCTCTTCAAAAAGAAAAGCTCCAGAGAATGGAGCAAAATCCAAAATAATAACAAATTATCATTTGCTCACCTACAAAGAACCAAAAGATGTTCCTTATTCTAGAATTGACTGATACCATGCAGAGAGATAATATCGGATTAGAGCTGTTTTATACTATTAGTCTGACCTTAGCATGGTTACATATGTTGTGATTTCAGTCTATCACAAAGAAATGATTAATATCACCCTTAAAAAATTGCCTGAATCTATCTTGTGCCTAGTAAACTTCTTTTGCTTTTTTAGTTTGAAATCAAATAAATGTCCATTGAATTATATGCCAATTAAATTAGCTGATGATTCTTACGGTTAGCTCAAAGAAAACAACTCTGCATTATATTCAGTGACCTGTAGAAGGCTCTTTTAAATGTTGACATGTTCATATGTCTTTTAAAATCTTTTGTCCCATGAATTTTTTCAAATTCTTTCCATAAGCTCTTTCTTGCCTAGAATGGCCCAAGGGATCATATCCAAGGGCAAGGGTCCACAACTCCAGGGCAGTGGACCGGTACCAGTTCTCGGCCTGTTAGGAACCAGGCCACATGGCAGGAGGTGAGCAGCTGGTGAACTAACAAAGCTTCATCTGTATTTGCAGCAGCTCCCCAGCGCTAGCATTATTGCCTCAGATCATCAGGCATTAAATTCTCATAGGAACACCGGTCCCTGGTGCCAGAAAGGTTGTGGACTGCTGTCCTAAGGGATAACAAATCACTGTGCCTGGGTTTAACTATCTAAAAAGGAACAATTCACTAACATGAGATTTATTTAAAAGATAATTGGTCCCATTACAAAATGGTTCTTTTCTGTATAAAATAATTCTTTACACGTGTGGAAAAAAATAGTTTTAAAAATGGACCATAATTAATCCATAGAAATTTATTCAAAAATTTTATCATAATTTACATGGTTATCACTAAAAATTGATTAGTAACAGCAATCACTACTTCATATGGTATTCAGAATCTCATTCCTCTTATCCTCAACATGTATATTGCAAAAGAACTTTTCTTTTCGGTTGTTTGGAATTTGGCTTTTTAATATTTCTTGGTAAAGTTTTGGGCAAAAATCTATCAAGCTGTCTTGTTAGTTGTTAAGTCAGAAAATTTTATCATGAAGGAAATGACTCATCTGTTCTCTTAAAAATATCACACTTGGAATTCATCAATTAACACATTGTATGGAATTTACTTAACAATGCTTTTTTAGGTATCAAACTCTTCAAGATCTTTTAAAAATAAATCTATTCTTAAATGATCTGGTTTACTGGAGGCCATAGTGCCTCAAATATTTCACTTCTCTAGAAGCACGAAATATTTGTGTCATCTTAAATGCTGGCTCACATTCTCTGTCTGAAACAATCCTCCACAGCCCTCAGCGACTTCTACTTAGTCATCTCCTGTTCATACCTCAGTTCCCAGCTTCTGCCCTACAATGCTCCTAAAATGACATTCTCTGAAAGACGCTAAAGACTTACTAATTATCAGCTTGAGTGGCCTCTTATTTGCTTCTTTGAATTTTTAGTAACATCTGCCACTGTTGACTACAGTTCCATCATGAAACTTTAATCCCTGACTTCATAATGCTACTTTCTCTTCCTCTTACTTCCCAAACTCAATTTCTCAATCTCCTATCCCTTCAAATATATCACAATATTGTATATTTAGTTCAATTCTCTCTATATATCTTCTTTATTAGAAATCCTTTTCTGTTTGGAGGCAGGCTTTAGCACCATCTCCAAAATATACATCTTTTGAGTTCCTGATCTGCATTTTGTAACCTAGGTAAGCTTCGATTTTCAATAGCTGTTTTCTCTGCTAGAATTTTCTGTCTTTTGAAATTATCGTAAATACGAATTCTTCTATAAGGTGGTCTCTGATTCTCTACTCTATTCCCACAGCCATCTCTTGTGTCTTTATCACATCATTTGCAAAGTTCTGCCTTGTTTCTCAGCTATATGTACATGTAGGATCTCTCCTGGTAGATTTTAAGCTCAAGAATAGGGAGCTTGTGTGTGTGTGTGTGTGCATATATGAGTATTCTACTTTGCTTTATACTTTGTCTTGGTATTTTGTCATTTGTTTTCTATTTTTAAAAAGAGGAATTGAGAGCGATGAATAAAACTTTCTAACTTATGAGTGATGTGATTCATCAGAATCTGGAAGCTTAGCAGGAAAAATGGAATAGCACTTAACATTTGACAGAGTGACTTTAATCTTCTAATAAAAGAAATCCACTTTTTATTCTCACATGCTTATTCAATTATGAGAGGCCTGTTTGATGCTGTGGTATTGATTTCAGAACATTTTGACTATCTGATCTGTGGAAAAAAATTATTCCACAAAGTGACATCAGAGAGACAGGAAGTTTCATTTTCCGAATGTGCCTTACTTCATGGAAAGCCCGTGGCTACTGTTGCAGTTTGTACAATTGTTTTATACAAAAGTGTGTCCGGAGGCAAAGAAGAGAGTTTTCCCAGATGGGTATGAAATTTAAGTATTAAAACCAATGCATCTAAATTCACCCAGTTGTCCTCCCTGCATTTGCTATTTGAACTCTAATTATTCCAGTTTGCGTTGTTAATATTTATTGAGTCACTTAAAGTATTATTCTGTTGTCATATAAGACTGACTCACTATGACTATAAAATAATAATCACAGGCCCAAATTTCTCAGATGGGGAGCAGAATTTGGGATGGGGGTGGGAAGAGAAGAGAAAAGGAAGGGAGAGGAGAGAAGGTTCTAGTTGTGTCACAAGGGTGATGGTAATCCAACCTACAATTTCAAATGTAGCCGTAAACTGCTGAAAACCTTGCTTTCATTTTTCGTTTATTTGCAATTGGGTGTGTAATTAAAGTAGTGGCTAATTCACTCTTCTAATGATTGACTAAAAAAAATTCAAGGTAACTATTTCTAAATTAGGAAAGTCAGGGAATGTCTACTCTATATCCAGCATTTCAAAAATGGCACTTTCACTCTTAAAAGATCCTGGAAGGGAGATACATCTCCATCTGACAAATGAAGATGCCCAAGCAAGGGGAAGTTAAGACACTTGTCTAAGGTCTATAGGCTGCACTGATGAAACTTACCCAGACTTTGACCCAAACACTACTATGGTCGCCTTAAAAAAGTCACTTAAATGGTGCTCAGCATTTTTATGCTTACAGCCCTTTCGATTTCTAGACATTTTGGCAGTGCATTTAAAAGAAGTAAAAGACTCAGAGCAACTCAAGTCAGCACTAACCATAGTGTAAACCCTTCTCTAGTAACCAGCCACTGGGTCTTCGTGTAAGTATCTTCAGCTCTTCAGTTGTTATTCATGTTTTTCCCCACTGTGTCCAGCAGCTAGTGAGTGAGTAGAGCTTTGTGTGGCTCCCCCTGCACTCTTACAGGTCCAGAAGACTAGTCTCAGCACTCCAGTGAGTGGATTTTTCTTTGATACAGCTTGAACTTAGCTACACTTTGTTACAGATCCTCTCAACTCAACACTCCATCTGACAGTTATTGTGATATAGTCAGTTACAACAAAAATAAGCTTTATACATTGATAAAAATTTGTTAACACATATGTGATAGGATTGCAATATACTGAGGACCCTTGGAAGACACCATCACCCATCTTTTGAATGATTATGTAATGGAATGTAGAGATTTGGTCTGTTACATTTACAGAAATGTGGCTAATAGAAAATTTTAAATGATGCTAATTGGATTTTTAAAAGTCTTTTTAAAAATATGATGTCTGCCATTCACAGCATGATTTAATACTAGAAATGATCTTTTATAGTGTATGTTTTATTCAAACTGAATTTTTTTTATAAATCAGATGTGCATTATATATTTTCACTAGTAATAGCTATAAATTCAATCTTAGGATGATTAAAATGCTTCATACATTGAAATCCCTGGGCAAAATGACTGTCCTTAAAAAAACATAGCCAGTATAAAATATATTTTCAGAACTGTGAATTTGTTTGCATGATAACTGCAATTACAAATCTGGAGTTTTTAATCTAGCAATCAGATGACAAGTTGAGCAATTACCATTCTATGCTTAACTATTTTTATGACTTTTTTTTCAAAGCAGCTGTTGTGGCTAAAAGCACAAAGATTCTTATTTTTTCTTGCCATGCTACAGTATTTTGGCAAACAAATCTCTGTGTCCCAAAACATAAAGATTCTAATTCCGAAAGATGATAATGTTGTAACACGTGTGCTTTCATAGATTTTTCAGTGCTTAATTATCTTGTAGAGATGGGCTTTAAAAAAAATTCTGACACTGCATACATAGTACGGAGTGATACTCGAATAGTTCATGAATGGATAAATGAATGAATATTTGGATTATTTAACCATATTTTTCTAAAAGCAATTTTGTATGTGTAATAACAACCGAAGAAGAAAAATCAACTTATTTATGGATGCCATTTTGTTTTCTTCCTTGATAGGCTAATGATATTAAAGAGGTACATAGTGTTTCTCTGGAGAGTTTCAAACTGAGAGATGCTAGTATGCATAGGAGAGTTTGATTCTCCATGCGAATTATTCTATCAAGGAATGGAGAAGTACAAGGAATCGAGAAAGATAGGATGGGTAGTGGATAGACAGATGCTGCTAATCAGTACCGATTTCAGATATTTTAATTTCCCTGTAGACTGTTTTGATTAGAATGGACATGTGAAATCCTTATAAAAAAGTGGGCAGAAACTCTGATCAAAGATCTCATACCAACCCAGTCTACCTAGTGAATTCATCTTAAAATATTCTTCCTTTAAAAAACTCTCACTAATGAGCACAGGCATAGCTTGTTGCTTCCATTTGTCCCAGTGCCTTGCACTTATTTACATCTATGCCTTTCTATGTCCGTTACTATGTACTATGTAAAGCTCCTAAGTCCCCAGTGTTAGTAGTGTGGCTTTGTGGGGCCCAGTGGCACAGTCCTGAGAGGAGTCCAGCTGCAGGCCAAGTTTAGCCCTAGCCTATGCCTTCCGGGGCTACCTGGTAAGAGTCAGCAAGCAATCCATAGATGCTGTGCTTACAGTTGCCTAAAGAGGTCCCACTAGAAACTGATGCCAGCTGCTGCCAGTGTGGGCTTTGGAGATCCTGAGCAAGGGTCACAGGGCACACTGGCAGTATCCATTGATCCTTGGTTGAGCCCTCCCCGCTCCTGGCATAAGGACTCAGGCACCACCATAGCTGAGATATCATCAAACTGGATAACAGAGGTCGCTCCACCCAGAAGATTCCCTGAAACTCTGCCTCTTCCAACTTGCAGCCCTACCCAAGCCACATCCAGTGGTGTCCTCTGAGAAATATCTCAGAAATGGCTGCAGATTATACAGGTGCTCCAAGGACTCCTTCCATAGCATGTTTAGTACGAGATTGATTTCCTAGATTGTTTTGTGAGCTGTAAGGTGACATGGGATGGGATTTAGCATAATAGGAAAATGCCTCATTGCTTGTTTTACTGCCAATTATAGGTTAATAGAGAGTTTTAGAAATCATAGGAGGAAGGAGATATAACAGTTTGAGAAAATGTTGAAAAATGTAGTGGATTACAATCTTCCTGGTCACTTAAACCTTCAAAATAAATTCAAGACAAGATCTTGCCCTGGGTTTATTTAAAACCATTACATAAAATGCATTCATGATTACATAAGGCTAAACTAGAGAATATAGTTTCATTTCTGAAATAACTGGTGGGTTTTAGCAATTTGATCTGCTTAGAGTATACATGTTTCCTTATGGGAAACAATCTATGTATTGACATAGATGATATTACAAGGGTATAGTACACATGTAAAAATCATTGAGTTGTACACTTAAAGATTAATATACTTCATAGATTTTGTTTTGTTTGCTATCCTTCCATTTGAACAATATTGCATGATTTCTTTTTTACTTCCCATCTCTATCTTAACCAAATCTTCTCCAGTTGGAGGCTCTCCTAGCCTAACTATGCCCTACCTATACACTCCCTTTTCTTCCTCTTATTCTACCCTATACCGATCGCCTCCTCTGAAGCAGCCCTAGTCTGGTCTGTCTTCATCAGGTACCCTTGTTTAAATAACTCATGTGTCTGTCTCTTACTGACTACTTAGCAGTATCCTTTCTGAAGGCAGCACTATTCTCTATTTTTTCTGTGTGTCTTCATGGCAGCCAGCACTGGAGTTAACTTATAGTAGGACTTTATTAAGGACATGAGCCAGAGAATGTCAGATCTTTAAGGAACCTCAGAGATCCATACATAGCCTTTCATCTTTTCTGAAAAAGAAAGCTGACCCACAGGGCATGTGTTTCAGGAGTGGGAGGGGGGATGCACAAGCACTAATTTTTTTGATAATAAAAGTTTTATAATTTTGGTTATTTATTTTTTTATTTGTGCGCATAAGATAAAATTAACCGTTTGAAAGTATACAATAGAGTGGCATTTAGTGCATTTACAGTGTTGTGTAATCACCACCTCTATCTAGTGCCAAAATATTTAGATTGCCCCAAAAGAACATCCTGTACCCATTAAAACAGTCTCCTCACCTTCCTCCCTTTCCCCAGCCCCTGACAACCACTAATCTGTTTTCTGTCTCTACAGATTTACCTATTTTTGGACATTTCATTTAAATGGAATCACAATATCTGACCCTTTGTGTCTGACTTCTTTAATTTAGCTGAATGTTTTCAAGGTTCATTCACAATGTAGCATGTATCAATGCTTCAGCCCCCAGTATCTATAAGATCTTTTCTTCACATTCTCACCTGTCTCTTGAGATATTACCAATATTTGAGAGCGGGCCTAACAGGCCCTTGCTATGGTTTCCCTTGTTTGAAATCATATGTGTTAGGTCTCAAAATAGATACTGAAAACACTACAGATATTTTCATTGCAGTCCAGTGGTGTGTACTTGATGTTTCTTCCAATTGAGGCCTAAAAGCAATTTTTCTTCATCGTCTGGTGATCATCAGAGAAGGAGGCCTCTTCTGTTTAAACTATTGTAAAAAGGGCTGAGGGGTAGGGAGGAGGGGAGGATGCTTTGAATATGCATAAGCATCACCAAGGAAGCAACAGCAGAGGTAGATTCCAATAATTAATTAATTAGGCCAATTTATTTCTCTAATTGGTTGTGAACCTTGTCAACTAGGAGATAGTAAAAACAATTAAAATCTAAAAAAGTTTTAAATTTGGTGGAATGTGGATATTAAAAATGCATAGAGAGATGAAAACAGACAGGAGGCCCTAATTATTACTTAAATAAGTGTTTCAAGATTTACAAGTTGCATTTCAATGAAACTTATTTTTATTTTTATAGATGTATGCTGTCTCTTTGTGCTGGGATAATAGTTTCAAACATAAGTTCTGAGGGCCTTTCAGAGTTGTAGAGAGACATTCTTAACCTTGGGTTCATGAACCAGCTTTTGAGGCAGTCTAGGAATAGCTTGGAATTATCTGAAAAACATTACATGTGTGTGCATTTTTCTGGGATGAGGATGCAGAATTTTTGTCAGATTTTCATAGTTTAGGAACTGCTACTTCACAGTTTTCTCTCTGACTCTGAGGCATCAGCCAGTATTAATCTAACAGTCTAGACATCCTAACTCCCTCTGTGTCTGTGGTATGTGAGGGGGCCCCAACCATCCCAAAGTTCCTGATAGCCAACTAACCCCTTAGCAGGGATTTAGAGCCCTTCATATGGCTTTAGCCTGGGAAAGGTCACTGTACACCTGCCCCTCTCTTACTGGTAAACCAAATTGTTCAACTAGGTCAGAGGCTCCAGCAAGCACTGGCAGCAGCTAGATGAAGGCTAACATCAAAAGCAAACAAGTCAGCCACTGGAGGTAGTTCTCCCATGCAGAAAAATAGAATTATCAGAGCCTTGCAGCTCAGTGTGGTCCACAGACCAGCAGCATCAGCATCCCCCAGGAATTGTTAGAAATGTAGAATTACAAGCCCCATCCAGACCTAATGGATCAGAATTTGCATTTTAACAGGATGCCCAGAGGATTCTTAAACATGGTAAAGTTTGGAAAACACTGGTTCACCAGGTGTGCTGTTCTAGATACCACTATTCATTACCAGTACCGTTTCTTTTCTTGTCTCCCATATGAAGCCACATCTTCTTGCATCTTCATTCCACTCCTAGTTCCTCTGTGTTGTATGGAATTTCTATTGTTTCTTCATTGTCACCTAAGGAAGCAGCAGTTTCTAGTGCATGTGATCTGAGCTCCAGCCCTTTCCTGGTATACAAACTCCTGTGACTGCCCTCTCTTGGCGGTGCCTGAATAAGAAGAGAAGGAGGAATCAGAAGATCAGGTTCTCCAGTCACTTTCTTTACACGCCATACTGTCATGAGCAAAAAATGGCCTCCTGTGCCTCAGTTTTCTCATCTTCATAGCGTTGTGGTAAGGATCAAACAAAGATACCTGTGAAAAGCGCTTTGGGCCTGGCACAGAGTAGATATTCCAAAAATGTTGTCTTTCTTTCTAAACCATTTTATTGAGATATGATTGACATGTATAAGCTGTACATACTTAATGTGTACGACTCAATTAGCTTGGGGGTAAGTATTCAACTGTGAAACCATTACCACTCTGAAAGCTATAACCATATCAAGCACCTTCCAGTTTTCTCTTTCCGCCATCATCATCATCATCATCATCATCATCATCAATTTTGTTGTAAGAACACTTAAAATAAGATCTATCTTCCTTGCAAGTTTTATTTATGCAGTATAGTATTGTCAGAGATAGGTACTACTCCCTGTAGTAGATCTCTAGAAATGTTTTATCTTGCAAAAGTGGACTTTTGTATTATTCAGCTCTCCAGAAAGGGCCCTGAATTGGGGTCTGGTGGATCCATCTCCTTGTTCCTAATCAAGCTTTGACTAGTTTTGTGTAAACTTGGGTAAGTCTCTTCCGCCTCAGTTTCCCAAACTATCAAATGAGGCTTTGAACACAGTGCTCTCTAAGATTGTTCCTAACTCTGTCATTTTATATATTACCTTCCAGAGGAATTCATTACCCACCAGCTATTCTACAAATGCGAAAAAAAAATCTATACTATATAAAATTAGTCAAATGCTTGAAAGGTATCTCTTGAGACAAATATATTTTCATTGTTCCATTTCCACAAACCTTAATCCCCCTCCATTAATGACTGTGAGTTTCTGTGACTGCTTTATGCATCCCAGAGCCCAAATCCTTGGTCCTTTGTGAGATATCCTCCATTAAGTTTGGCTCAAAAGACAACACACTTCACATGCATTGAGCATAGTTGCATAATCCTCTGTGACAAAATGAAAAGATTAATTTTGAGCTTCAGTACTTTGTGTTTATCCATCATGGTGCCAACTGTCATTGTAATAATACAGTCTACCAAGCAGACAATTAAAAATTATGCTCAAGGAATCTGTTCTAATTGCTTTACTTTGAATTATAATTCAACATTGAAATAGTACCCATGCAAGGCTAGGGCCACATCCATTGTTTATTGCTTCTGAAATTCTTTAACAACTTATAGATACTGCTTTTTCTCTCTACATCCCCAGAAAAGCAACCCTCAGCCAGAGAAATACAAAGAGCAGCTTCGGTGATACTTAGAATTCTTTTTCCCTCTATTCCTGGCTGCCCCAAGCCCAGGCTATCTACGATTCCCTTCTCTATTGAGAGCCTCACACTTTGGAAATTTCTCTCTTTGCATCTCCCTACACCAAACTTAACCTGTTTTGATCATTCCCTCGAAAGTGAAATCTCTGCTATTAAACAACGAATATGAAAAATTCACGTGTTCCCAAGTACTCACTGGTGCTAGTAAAGTTACTCTTACTTCTTTGTGCTTGGAGATGGGAAAGGAAGAAAATAATTATCTTCCCCTTTTTATTGGGTGTAGATTGGCACTTGTGTGGAAGAGGCGAAGGAATGATGCAGAAATAGCTACTTAACTCCTCCTTCCCCCAAATTAAGTCAAATACCAGAAATCCCAGCTCACATCCAAAACAGGAAGCCAATATTGGTCTTTGGGGCAAAGTAGTGAAAGAGAGATTGGTTAATTGCCCTTCAGTTAGTTTTTTCTGCTTTCTATTGTCTGCCTCCTGGTCTTTTTGTCTTTTTTTTCTGTCTAGCCTCCTTCTATTATTTAACTAAACACAAAACAGTATGTAGTGTCTTTCCGCAAGAAACTAAAGATTTCCCTGGAGTAAAGTTAGTTCCCTTCTCCTTGTGTATGTCTTTCTTTTAGAGGATCAGGGCAGCATGTCATAGGCCTATGCTGTTTCTAAAGGAAACAATCTCTCCAATATGGATAGGAATAAATAAAGCTAACTATGCACATCTCTTCCCCACTGAGGTGGATTTTACTGGATATGTGAACAACAGTTGTACATAAATATTATTAAATTTTAAAACCTTCCACCAATACTACCTTAAATGACTCCATGTCAGCTCAGAATTGAAACCGAGTAAATGATTCTTAATTTAGAGATCCATGAACATTGGCATTAACACGAGGAAGCTGTCAACTTGTCTCCTTAAAATACTTGACGATACCTGATATATTCAAAAGAAGTATGAGCCACGTACCCTCTTATAAGAGATGTTTCATCAGGCCCATTTTTTTTTTTTTTGAGTTTCAAATAATGGATGTCATCTCTTAAACATTGTATCCCTCTCTTAATCTGAAACTCTCTTTAAGGTAAATTCAGTCATTCCCTTTAGTCTTTTAGACTTATGTAATTAAATTCTGTGGGTGTGTACCATGGGTTTCATGTTAGGGAGAGATAAAGCTTGATTAGGCTTACTCGCAGGGGAAAGTCATTACTCTGAGACAGGTTGCTTTTTATTTTTGATGGCCTTGCATTATATTACATCATTTAGAGACATCTGTCAGTGTGTCCCTGCCCAGCAAAATCATGTCTGACACTTTTCTTCTATCCTCACAACTTTAGAGTGTCATAGAATTTTTCAGCAGTGGTTAATCTTGTTTCAGTCTATATAAATTGCAGTAGGGACAATCTAAAAAGAGTCTTTGTTTTTTTCTATTGTTTTGTTTTGTTTTTTTGCACTTAAAAATCTTCCCAATCCTTTTAACAAACCAGGATAGTCAGAAGCATGTGTTAACAAGTGTCAAAAGACTTCAGGATTTCTATTATAAGAAAGAAGACCAAATTATTGGAACGATATTTAGAATGTGTTAGGATGTGCATTGGAGTTACTGTTTATCTTAACTTTGAGAGTCTCCATTGTGGTTTAGCTATGGAAAAATGAAAAAACACTTTGGCGACTCAGAAGGACACTTATAATTTTTATTGAAGAAGGGAGAATAGGAGAGAAAGGAGAAATAGGCTGTGTGTGTGTGCATGTGTGTCTGTTTGTACATGTTTGTATGTGTGCATGTGTGTAATGACAAGACTTTTACTGTGGCTTCCTGATTGGCAGGAAGTACAGGTTTGGTTGTACTTGTATAATGGTCTAAAGATGATGATTTTTCAAAAACTCTACTGCTTTTTAGTATTTCTAGTGAGTGTGGATAAGGGAGAGATTAGACTCTTTTATAAAGGGACTTTAATCATGGAAACAGTGCTCAAGAGCAAAATTATGAAGTTTGTCATCACATCTTCTATCTCTCTTTTCTGCAAACTTTTTATTCCTCTGTATCTTTTCCAGTCATTTATATCCATTAAATCTGGGGAAAATTGTTTTATACTTATTCATAGCAATAATAAATGGTTAAGAGTCAGAAAGCTCTGGGATCGAATCCTGGCTCCACTACATACTGTGAGATCTTGGACAAGTTTAGCTTTCTGAGCTTCAGTTTCTTAAACTAGAAAAAGGAAAGAATAAAATCTTTCTGGTGCTGTTGCTACAATTGAATGAGATAATGCATCTATAGCACTGAGCACAGTAGTGGAGATATAGTAAGTGCCTGATAAAAGATAACTTTTATTATTGTTATGTTATTTCACCCTGAAGTAAGAAAAGAGATTTCCAATCTTTAGAATTTTTCTAACAATAAGTTGGAAGACTTTGGTTATATTTTCTGGGAAAGATGAGTACTGAAATCAAGCCACCTTCTATTAGTAAAATAGACTATATGTTACATAAGAGCACCACTAAAAATAAGTGAACATTTGATTTATTTTTTTCAGTTTTATTAAAGTACAATTGACAAATAAAATTGTAAGATACTTAAAGTACACATCATGATGATTTGATATATTATATATATTATAAAAGAACTATCATCTAGTTAATTACCACACCCATCACCTCACATATTTATCTTTTTGTGTGTGTGAGAACATTTAGATTCTCTTCTCTTAACAAATTTCATTTATATAATTCAGTGTTATCAACTATCGTCACCATGTTTTACATTAGATAAAACATAAAAAGATCCTACTCGTAGCTGAAAATTTGTACCTTTTTATCAACATCTCCCTAGATCTCCCACCCACCCCGCCAGCCCCTGCAACTACTTTCTACTCTGTTTCTGTGAGTTTGACTTTTTTCTAGATTCTGCATTTAAGTGAAACCATGCAGTATTTGTCTTTCATTGTCTGCCTTTTTCACTAGATATAATGCCCTCAAGGTACATCTTGTCACAAATGTCAGGATTTCCTTCTCTCATAGCTGAATAATATTCAGTGTGTGTGTGTGTGTGTGTGTGTGTGTGTGTGTGTGTGTGTGTACATATCTTCTTTATTCATTTATCTTTGGGCCCTTAGTTGTTGGGCACTTAGGTCTTTTCCTTGTCTTGATTATTGTGAATGATGTTATAATGAACATGGGAGTGCAAATATCTCTTCAATATCCTGATTTCATTTCTTTTGGATATATATCCAGAAATGGAATTGCTGGATCATATATGGTAGTTGTACTTTTAAAGTTTTGCAGAACCTCCATATTGTTTTCCATAGTGGCTGCATCAATTTAGACTTTCGCCAACAGAGCCCAAGCATTACCTTTTGTCTACGTTCTCACCAATACTTACCTTTTGTCTTTTGAATGACAAATATGAGATGATATCTCACTGTGGTTTTAATTTATATTTTTCTGATGATTAGTGATGTTGACCATCTTTTCATACAGTAAATTCTTACTTAACATCATCAATAAGTTCTGTGTCTTTAAGCAAAACAACATAATGAAAACAATTTTACCAGAGGTTAATTGATATGAACAAGAGTTAAATTTCCTACAACCTCATCAATGTTATAACAAAATGACATTTTACAAAATGAAATTATTCAATGACCTGCTGTACCTTTGGCCATTTGTATATCTTCTTTAGAAAAAAAATGTCTATTCAGTTTCTCTGCTCATTTTTTTAATTGATTGTTTTTTTTTTTTTTACAGTTGAGCTGTATGAGTTCTTTATATATTTTTAATATTAACCTCTTATGAGACATATGATTTGCAAGTGTTTTCTCCCATTCAGTAGATTGCTTTTTTATTTTGCTGTGCAGAAGCTTTTTAGTTTGATGCGGTCCCACTTGTTTATTTTTGCTTTTGCTGCCTTTACTTTTGGTGTGAAATCCAAAAAAAATTTTGCCAAGACTCATATCAAGGTGCTTTCTTCTAGAAATTTAATGGTATCAGGCTTTACATTCAAGTCTTTAATCCATTTTGAGCTGACTTTTGTGTGTGCTGTAAGATAAGGATCCAGTTTCATTTTTGGGCATATATCTATCCAGTTTTCCCAATATCCATTATTGAAGAGATAGCTCTTCTTTCATTGCATATTCTTGACTCCTTTGTGATAAATTAATTGGCCATATATTTCTGTATTTTCTGGGCACTTCAGTCTATTTCATTAATATACGTGTCTGTTTTAATGCCAATAGCATATCATTTTGATTACTAATGCTTTGTAATATAGTTTGAAATCAGGGCATGTGATGCTCCAGCATTATCTATATCAGAGTCATCATCTATATCTAACTCTTGGCCTTCCCACTACTGCTATTGCAAGTATAAATTTTCCAAGGTGATTATAACCAAAAAAAAAGAAGAAGAATTATTGGCCCAGGGCTCTCTATACAAGCCAGACTTCTCTTTGACCTTTGGAAAACAGGTTTAAAAGAGGAAAATTCCAGAGATGTCTTTGTGGGAAGAGACATTAGCTAGAAAAAGCAGAGTTTGGAAAACACTTGAACCACACAAATGATAGTACCACTGCACCTTTCACAACTTCTCAAACAAAACACCAAATCATAGTGGCTTAAAAATATGAACATCAAGTATTCCATTAAAAAATTTTTTGCATCTTTAGATCAGTTTGTCTTGTCCACAGTTTCATTACCAAATCAGGATATTTTCTTCTATTGGATTATTTGGATTTTTATAGGTATTTTATGACTCATCATTTAATATCTGAGAGTGGTGATGAGAAAAGAGACATATGTGTATGACATATGAATAGAAAATTCTCTATAGTTGCAACTGATAGCTATACTTTCTGCAAACAAAATATTCTATAGAGTCACTGGTTTTGCTTTTGTGTTCTGCAATAGCTATTGTGGTGAATACCAGAACAGTTCCAACAGCCAGTCTCTGGCCCCTTGCATTTTTCAACCACATAGGACAGAATATTTGATATAGATGATAACTTTACATTTATGAAATAAATAGGATAGGAGTCCGGAAAAAAAGTTGGGTTCTAATTTTAATCTTACCCCTTTTTAGCTGTGTGAATTTGAGCAATATAAACAACTTCACTGTGTCTTAATTGTTTCTTCTACATGAAGGAAATATAAAATTTTGCCTATCTCAAGAGGTATCATTTTGGCGATCAATGAAATTGTATATGGTAAAGTGATATGTATATAATAAAAATATATAGAGAGATGGCATTATTATTACTCTCAAAAAGACCATTTTTGTAATCATTCAAAGCAGTAAGGGACTCAGTAAGCCCTAAGGTCTGTTTCACCATTTTCAGATTAGGATAAATAATAAATCCAATATCAAGAGCAGGAAAGCCATTTCTATCTATAGTCAGCTGTCTTCAATTTCAACTCAGAAATAATTCTTATTCTAGCTTATTCTTGGGATTATCAAGGTGCCAAAACTTTCAGTTATTTAGAGACTAATTATTCCAATTATGGACTACTTGTTTTCTGTTGCTGCTTAAATTTGTAGCAACTTATTTTTTTAGGTAACCACTCTATATATTAGCAGTACTTGATTCAGACATGAGAAAGAAACACTGAGGATTTAAATATTTGAGGAGATGGTGTAGGGGTGAGTATTTCATATGAGGGTAAATTACCTATTAGCTCCTTAAGCTTTTGGCATACGTGATTATCACAACATCATTTTTTTAAAACAGTATTTTTAATGTTTCTAAGGATAATGAAAACTTGTTTCAGAGCAAATAGATGCTTTATAGAGTCTCTCTCTCTCTCTCTCTCTCTCTCTCTCTCTCTCTCTCTCTCTCTCGTCCTCATCTGTTTGTTTTTTCTGCCCTTCTTTACTTCTCCTTTGATCTCTTATCTTTGAGTACCATGTCCTTACGGAAGGGTTACTCACCAGGGAGATTTACAAAGGCATAGCTTGCACTTTGGCAAGAGAAAATGGAAATTCATTTGAAATCAAAGAGCTAAACATTTCATTTGAAATTTGAATTCTTTATTTTTTCAAACTTAAAAATATATTCCAATGTACTTCTGGTTAAAAATAGAAACTGAAATGCTAAAATATGAGAACTATCTATATAAACTCTCTATTTTTAAAAAAAGTATCATTACCATCACCAAAAAACTAAGCGAAAAAAAGGAAAAAAATATACAAAAAGAAACCTGCCCTATCAACTCTTGAGAGATGATAATAATGCCTTAATTTGTTCATCTCTTTCACCTTTTTAAGTCACTTCCAAATATTTTCTTATTGGAAAACCTAGTATGGAAATTTAGAATTTTTAGGAAAGACTTTCAATGTGTGAGCATTTGTGTAAATTAGACAGTCTTCCTAAGGTCTATCAATGCAGTGAGTCAATGTGATTGTGTCTTGAATACTCAAATGAAAGAAGACAAGTGCATCAGAATTTGAGTATCAATGAATGTGGCTCAGACCCTAAACCACAAGCCAGAAATCCCAAAGCATTTCTTACTTCTAACCCTCCTAGACTCTAACCTGTATACAATCATTTAATCTTTCAATGACTATATATAAATAGAAATATCTCAAAGGATGTTTTATGACACAAAAATAAGGGTTTTTTTAAATGATGATACCTATAATTTATTGACTGTTTATTGTGTGATATTGAGTTACATGCTTTATATGGTTTAGTAAATGTTTAAAACGTCTCTAGATATTATTAGCATATTTCACAAATAAGGAAGGGAGGTTAAAGAAATTGCCAAAGTTCACCCAAGCTGATCCATATTTGAACCCAGAGTTGTGAGTAAGCAAATTTAATGATCGTATTTTACTAAGTCTTACTAGCGTTCAGTAATCAGAAAATTCCTTGAAAGAAACTTTCAGAGAAACTAATTTTAATGGTAAGCCACATGAGGAGACCATACTTGATGTGCATCCCCTGGCCTCAAGCCAAGTAAGAGAAGTTTTAAGAAAATCACAAGAGTTTGCTATGTGTCCTGTAGTGCTGCAGGAACACAGTGGACTGCTATAGGACTCAGGCCTGAGAAATATTAAGGACAAGAACTTGGCTATGACAACAGAATGAAGCTCTGTAGTTCTGGAAGTCACTGGACTCCTATCAGCTAAAGATCAGAGATGTGTGTTTCAAGGGGGAAGAGATGTGATCTGGAGCTCTCCTAAATGAACTTGGCCATAGAGAGCCACCTGAATGGGCAGTGAGATCCCAACAGGGAGAACCTGTGAGACATTGGACTTCTGAGAACCAGAGACATAAGGTGCAACCACAAGAAGCCAACCAAACACCCTAGTCAGGGAGCTACAAGGGGGTAGACCAAGTGACTGAGAGCTGGGGGACAGGCAGGTGAAAAGGCCTCCTAATAATCCACAAAGCTGTCCATGAGAGAGAGCTGACTTTAAAGAAACCAATGTCAGCTCACAATGGTACTAAGCAACTAAGATATTCCCTGTTCCTTATCTCTCTCTTCTTCTCCTGCCTTTCCCAAACCTTGGAGGAGGAGGGGTATCTAGCGAATGTGTGGCAGGAGGTGGGGGGCAAGGGCAATAAAAAGAGGGAAAAAACCTAAGTCAGGAAAGAAAAAAGTATGTAGATTGGCCTCTCTTTCCAAGGATAGGCTCCTAGCCTGCATCAGTCCTGACTCACAGCTTTGTCTTCAATTCACTTTCACCATCTGGATAATAAATCAAACTGAACATGTTAATTATGGAATTGAGATGGTTTCATAGTCTGAAATGAGAAAATAATTGTGTTGGTTTGTTATCTCTGAGGAAGTAGATGAGCATGAGGCCACAGAGAGGGTTTGCAACCGAGGCAATGGGGCACAGGGGTAAGAAGAGGAAATGCCTTTTGATTTTACCTTTTAAGTCCTCCTTTACCAATCACTTTTGGGTCAGGAATATGAATGGCTTAGCTGTGACAACAAATAAACCTCATGGTGCTTTGTTAATAGATTTACTGAACAGTGTTGTGGTAATGGGCATCTTGGTATTTGATCAGAAGAGTTGCATCTCAAGGCAAAATCTGCAAAACTTGACTATCTGCAGACACCACCTAGTTGTAGAGGCTCTGCCATCTACTCTCTCCCATGTAATCTTGGGCGAGTGACAAGTTCTTTATGCTTAGATTTCTAATTCTGTTAAATGAGAGGAATAATGTCACTTTTTCATATGATTTTGGGAGGAGAGTAAATAAGTTCATACGCTTAAAGTGCTTAGTAGAGTAGATGACACATAGGAAACAGTTAATTTGATATTTTAAATAAACGTTATTAAAATCAACCCAGCAAGTCCAAAAAGTTAATTTGAAAGCATCCATTTATTAAGTGAACCATGAGTTTAAAAACAATAAATTATAAGAGATGTTCAAATAGTTCCAATATCAATAAGATGCATGGAATTTTTTGAGCGAAGTTTAAAAAAATTAAGTGTTAACTGTACTTTGTTGACTATTATACACACAGTGAGCCCACCTCTGGTTCTGGACAGATCTGTCCTGTTGTTTTCCATACCAGCTGAAGATCTACATGGATGTTAAAGTCGCAGAAGCCAGCTGACCCACTTTCATGTTCAGCACATACTGCAGTATTATTGAATTACACTTAATTGATTTTTACAAAATCCCTTTTTCAGTTGGAGCTTCAGGTTCATTCTCTATTTTAATTGTCTGTGGTCTCCTCTATTGTTATAATAAGGTGGAAGTAGAGTCGAAGCTTCTACTTAGGGTTCATTCATCACATCCATTTTCTTTTTTTATTTTGCAGACAAATATAAGACAAAATTGATTAGATTTTAGGAATCATTTGATGCTTCGCTGGAGTGTGACCACATATTGATTTGGTGCATTCCTGAATTATCTTTTTCATGATTTTCTTTCTAAGGTAAAGAAAGCAAAAACTTACCTGCCCAAGGTCATTAGAACAAAAACTACCAATTTTTCCTTCTAAGAGAAGGAAAATTCTGTCACCTGCCTGATATCCTTAATGGGATTATACATTTGCATACTATGAAAGAAGAGGAAAGCCAAATAAATAGTTTTCATTCACGATCTACTTTTCTGGAAGAAGAAAGCTTAAGGACGGAATTCTGAAAGTTTGAAGGGGTAGCGAAGGCAGGCATGGAGGCCAGAAAGGAAATAGATAATGCTGTTCTATTTCCTAGTTCTGTTGTCATGGCACACTTAATTCCATCTCGACCATGTAATAATGGGATTTGTTAATATACATGTGTCCTGGAGTTTCAGAAGATTAACATTAATATACATGGTCTGACAATGTGTGTTTCAATCTAACACATAGTGTAGTGGTTAAGAGAATACCAGTTCTGGAACCAGAGTACCTGGGCTTGAATCTGGGCTCCATCATCACTGACCATCCCCATAACCTTGGGCAGGTAATTTTGCTCTCTGTGTTTGGGTTTCTACATCTGTAAAATGAGTGCAAAGGAAAATAAGTTAACATATTTAAAGTGTTCAGAAGAGCAAATGGCATTATTAGTTATTACTACTTATTTCTCTGCTCTAGTTTCTGAACTAAATAACTAGCTATTTAGTGTTGTTTCTCCATTTTATTTAGAAACATATCAGCATATTACAAATGAAAGAGAATAAGAAAAACATCAGTTTGTATTAATTTAGCCTACCTGTATTTTTAAGAAGTTTTGAAGTTACGTGCTGGAAGCGATAAATCACATCATTCTCGCTTTTTGATTATAAAAGTTGCATCCAAAAGAAGTAATGATCCTCAGTGGCCTATTTGCTGCCTTCCACTTTCTTCAGTCACTTTTTTTCTGTCTCATTCTCCTTTGCATTATTATGTTGCTGCTTTTAAAACAAAGATATGTACGTGCTTCATCTTATATCACAGTCCTTTTTCAAGGAAACTACCCAGACTCAGCCTCAGACATGCTTATTAACAGTAAAAGAATAACTTAACCTCTCTACTGCAATGAATGTCAAAGTAAAACAATTTACTTAGATAAAAAGATTGGATTTAACATGGCAGGGACACTTTAGCAGCAAATGGCAACCGGAAATAAAAGACCCTCAATACTCTGGCACCTGCTGCCAGCACCACAACTGAGCAATTATGAAATTCCTCTTTACTTCTCGGGGAGAACTCACCCACTGAGGATATAAATAAAATCCTTCTTAATTCAGTTAGTCAAGGTACAAAGAACTACTTTCTTTCAGTTATGGACCACTTGAGACTCTTAACTCCAACCAGGCAAGAAGCTAAATTACAACAGTACAACCTTTAGGTGAACTTGACATTTCGGCCCCGGGTCATCTCCTGAGAGGCTTCTGCTTATTTTGCTTCCCCTGGCTACTTCTTTCTTGCTCTATCAACTCATCATACTTTCTGCCTCTAAATTTCTTTCTAGGGTTTCCTTTTTTCTCTATTTTTGCTTTGTCCTTCCTTATAGGTTCCTTTGTGTGTTTAGCTAGCTGTAATATTCTCACCTGCTGGGCTTCAACTTTTTTGAATCTTCATCTCATTATGAAATTAAAGTTTCATAAACTCACCGTTAGTCTTTATAACTTTTCCATTCACAAGGAGATAAGCATTAAAGATAAAAAACAAAAAAGAAAAAAATTTAAGGGAAGACATTTTCGCAATGTTAGGTTTACATTATGAATGAGATTTTTTTCTAGATTAAAGTTTTCTTTGCACTTTAATTAATAATGTTAATAGATTGGGAGTCTTTCTCTATACGGTTTTATGCATTTACTTAGATTACAGTGTTCTATAAGGTGAGAATGAAAGTAATTTTTCCCCATAGCTAACTCCAAAAACCCAAACATTTCACTGATTGACTTAGAAACAAGAAAGCTGAGAGCAGGTACACTTTTTTTTTTTTTCACTCATGTGTTTGCCATTTTCTCTGGAAAGAAATCGAACAGCTTACAAAGATGAATACTCTCTAACAAGATAACCTGAATTTAAAGTTGTGGCACCTCTTCTCCCAAAAAAAGAGAACAAGAAAAAACTAAAAATAAAGTCGAAGGCAATATAGAGCCCGAGATACACATAAACATATATATCATGATGACCCGAAACTCTCCTTTGGATGAATTCACATAGTTGGCGAGAAAAATGGAAGACTGATCAAATTTAATAGCAAGTCCCAATATTTTTCACACCTCTACTTAGAGAACAGATGACTTTTACCTGTGAGATATAGTCTTCTGTGGGGACATAATTATATTCAGTTTGCTCCTTGTTATTCATTCTCTCTGCTACTCAAGAAGGAAGTATATGGGAAATCAAGTGACTGTGACATAATTATAGGATATCCTTGAATCTTCTCTAATCTATTTCTTAAGCGCATCATTTTTGACTTCATTACTTTAATATTAATAATAAAAATCACTGGCAATATTTCTTAAACATACTATGCTAGAGAATGTCCAGGTTTGCACAATTCTCCATGTCCATAAATCAATATAAAAGAAATAATTACTCAGGTTAAGGATAATTAATCCTGAAACAAAAGTCCAGTGGATTTCACCTGAGACCCTCATAAAGATGAGCATACTTTGATACAGTGAATGCCTTTCCCCATGACATCCTGACAAAAGTATGAAGAAATTCCTTTGGACTAATTACTTTTACAGCCTCAGAATGAGCTGCTAATAACATCCTAATAAACACCTCAATAAAGGTAATTCTCTGGGATACTGACATTTCATCACTTGTCATTGTTTTTAATTGTGTATGGCCATTAAGCTGATTATCATTAAGCTATTTATTATTTAGAAGAACAACTCATCTTGAAGTAATGTTGTTGGGTAAAATTCCTAGATTTTTCTTGAAAAGACTTTTCCTGTATTTTGCTTAATCACTTGAGCTACAAGGGCTATCCAAAAAGGTGCTATAACTTCGCTGTATAAACATGAAAGCAAATTTGTTCAGCTGTGTTTAATGTAGGGCAAGAGTTGTTGGACATTTTGGGGTCATTGAGAAAATGATGAAAGATATGGACTCCCTTCCCCAGAATATGACACAAAGGTTCATAATATAAATTCTATATATTATTTCAGAGATTTTATAGACATTCTAGTGCCTATACAAAGGCCCTCTAATCCAAAGTTGCCATTCCTTCTAACTTAAATAACTTGACTTTGGTTAATTTAGGATATATATACGTAAATGAAAACTTGTATGGAAAACCTCACTCTGAGACTTAATTAGAAATTAACTACAACATCAGTGTTGATGGACCTTGAAGGTGTTTTCATTCATGTAAAAAGCAACATGAATCTCTACACAAACCCAATTTACTAAGGTTAACAGAACCTGATATTTATGACTGAGATGCTCCTGGAGCTGCCAAAATTTAATATTTTTGTAGACACAATAGCCAGCTTAAAATTGTCTACCCTTCCTATGAAGCCTGACACTTGGCAAACATACCAATCATATAAAAGAAAAACTGAAGTGGAGTCTATTGTAAACTTCTAAGCACATTATATAACAACATAAAAAGTGAAAAGAGCTTTATTTTCTGTCTTATGTGAGGGAGGGTGTCCTGCAAAAAATAGAATATTTAGGAACTATTATGACTTGAGATTTGGGCCTTTAGATACTCATTAGTCACTTTGGTTTTCATCAATTATTTAATGTCTCTCTTTTGTAGCAGAAAACTTTATTTTGGAATCTGATTGTCAGGTTAATCAGGGCTAGAATTATCTATACAAAGAAGTTTCTGTGGGTTTTGATTACCTACCTTAACCTTAACCAATCACAGTTGGCTGAGTGGGTAGGCAATAGAGTTGTCATTCTGTGATTTTGCTATATACGATGCCAATGAGCCAAAAAGATTTATTTATAGAACATCACGAAATTCTCAGCTTAAAGTAAAACATTATGCTTCTCTCTTTTGTTAATTAATAATTTTCACTGATTTTTGCAAGTACCTACTTAAATATTATTAGAACTGAAAATTTTTACATGGCATATTTATATGTATTAAGTACAAAAATATTCCACGTGAGAACCCAGAAATTGAAGTAAATTTAGATTGTATAAAGGTTATAAAATTATGTGAACGTATTCTTTTTATAAGAAAATAACTATAAGAATAAATAATCTAGGGTGTTCTATAGTGGAGTTTCTATTCATTTTTGTTTCTTTTGTTTGTAATAGTTGGTGTCTTAGTATTACTTTAAATCTATTTGAAAACTTAGAATATAATATTCTTGTAAAAGAAGAAGGAAATACATGAGAATTCAACTGTAGCTATCTCTGAATGGGTAGAATTATGGATGATTTTTATTTCCCACTACTTCTTTAACTTTGTTCTCTACTTTTTT